>NW_026110480.1:0-82500 GCF_024679095.1 Eriocheir sinensis
GTGAAGGCCAAGGATGAGAGACATAATAAAATAATTCGCTAACCACTTGTTTTTCTCACAATGTAAACAGATACGTCACTGGAGACCCACACGTGAGGCCGCGGCGGCACTGGATTGAAGTTTCTTGCTGTGAACAATGACAAGGTGTGCTGTTTACGGCTGTAATAACAATAACATATGTAAGAAGTTAGGAAAACTTCATTTTTATCGTTTTCCGAAGACAAAGCCCTTAGTTAGGCAGTGGATTCATGCGTGTAGTCGTAAGGATAAGTTAAATCCAGATACTGCCAGAGTTTGTTCAAGTCATTTCAAGGCGACAGACTACACACAGCGCTGCATTATCAAGAGGAAGCTGATCAACAAGTCTCCACAGGCAACAAGATCACTAAAGGCCGATGCTGTACCTGCCTTTTTCTCCCAAAACAGGAAAATGATCCAGGTAAGCAATATGACCCACATCGCTCCAGTGCAGTTTTTTTTCTTATTATTTTACGTTATTTAGGAGGGTATTTAACGATGTAGAAGGGATATAAAAGATTAAGGAAGGTTTGCATTGTCTAAAATAGGTGAAAACAAGAGTAAATAACGTGGAATCAACAAAAAATAATAAACCATTCTGAGAGGAGTGATGTCTTATTGTCACGGTTTTCTCTGTGCTTAATTTGTTATTGTAATCACCAATGAGAACTAACACCAAGTCCTAATGATAGTGATTTGGAACTAAAACCTGAACCAAAAAAGATAAAGGAAAAGTGTAATGACGTGAAAGTAAAAGTTAGGTAGACATATGGAGGAATGTTAGATGTGGGGCAAATGATGGGTGAGACATGAAATGCATAGGCTATAATGCGTCCGAGGGATGAATGTATAAGAGTGATAAGTTAATGAATAAGTACAGTAGAAACCTTAATAATCCCTCTTAATGGAGAAATAAGGGGACCAGGTAGGAAAAATTGAGCTGCAAGTACATTATTTTTTTACATTTTTTTGTTATAACTACTTACATGAGTAATTCTAGGTTATAATGTATAAATAAGGCATGTACATTAACATATGTGTACATCAAATCCTTAATAAACTCTCATAATGGAGAAATAAGAGGAAAAATGGAGCTAGGCTGTGGAACTTGGCTGGAGTCACCATCCTTGTGCTCCTTTTTTTGTACGTGCCGTGCTGGGTTGTTACAATATATCCCAGGCTTTGTGAAGGAAAATAACTGAAAAGATCCAAGCAGAAGCTAGGTATGGCTTTAGCAGTTCTTAACCAGCTTAAAAATATGTAAAAAGTGTCGATCGGTCCACCACAGCCACCCGCCTTCTCTCAGGGTTTTGCAAATGAGCTATAGAATTATTGTCTAATATTAATACCACATCATATTAAAACTAACTGTACAACTATTATCTGTTTCAGAGAACACCACACTTGGTATATGATGTGTAAATCCTTGAATTAAACCAAGATTCCAATGAGATTCTTGCTGGCGAGGGTCTCCAGCGCGCGTCACCGCAGTGGCGTCATAGAACACGTGACGTCATGGCTGAGTTGATGACGTTCCACCGAACTATCCTTAGTTTGTCTCTCATCCTTGGTGAAGGCAACATACCGGGGGTGAGGGTTATATTGGTAGTCAATCCGCGAACACGGCCGACAGCACCACTCAGTTGTCGGAAGCATGCAGTGAGACGACAGCAGGGAGAGAGAAAGAGAGCACAGTGGTCTCCCTTCGATAGGGGCCAATAACTGTTGCTAGGTCTCCGCCTAACACCTATATTCATCTGTCCATCTACCCATCAACGAGTCGGTCAGCTCATCCGTCGGTCAGTCAGTCAGTCTTTCCGAAGCGTTGAAGGGTGTGATGTGGTGACGAGTGCGACTTATCTCCTCGTTTTGCCTACGTACAGTATTCTTTCAAAACATCGTAGGGCCAAGCATACACACACACAAAAACACACACAAACACACACACTCTCTCTCTCTCTCTCTCTCTCTCTCTCTCTCTCTCTCTCTCTCTCTCTCTCTCTCTCGGGGGACGCAGCGAAGCGCTCTTCAACTTCTCTCTCCCATGGCTGACTTGAACGCGAATCTTTGCACAGCGAAACTCTCATTCTTTAGTTTCTTTCTTAAAGCCTCGCCGTATTGTTGTTTTCTTCTCATCCCTTTGACTCATGCTTTCTCTCTCTCTCTCTCTCTCTCTCTCTCTCTCTCTCTATATACACACACACACACACAGATATATATATATAGATATAGATATATATATATATATATATATATATATATATATATATATATATATATATATATTATATTATATTTTTTAGTGCTGCCTGTAAAGCCGGTAGGCTTTCTTGAGGGGTCTTATGGACGGCCCCAGCCTGTTAGCCAGGCCAAGGATTGTACAGGCTAAGTTTATCAAAGTGGCTGCCGTGATGTATTACTCTTGCTTGGCCCAAGCTGCCCCAGAGCTCCTTTGACCGAAGTCACTTAAGTTAACGTTGATTTAAGATCCGGGCAGCATGAGGGTAATCTTCCGCCACTTGCCGATGATTTGAAAAATCAGCGTCTTTCGGTGGGGACTCAAAACTTGTCCACACTATGTTTCTCGTGCAATATATATATATATATATATATATATATATATATATATATATATATATATATATATATATATATATATATATATATATATATATATATATATATATATATATATATATATATATATATATATATATATATATATATATATATATATATATATATATATATATATATATATATATATATATATATATATATATATATATATATATATATATATATATATATATATATATATATATATATATATATATATATATATATATATATATATATATATATATATATATATATTCAAACCTTTTTCCTTTCTTTCTTCCTTCCTTCCTTCCTTCTCCCAGTCAACAGTACAACTCGTCTTTTGTTACCACTTCGTCTTCACGATGTTCTATGAAATTAAATTACGTATAATCTAAAGCTGATTCGATGTCTGACTACAAGAGAGAGAGAGAGAGAGAGAGAGAGAGAGAGAGAGAGAGAGAGAGAGAGAGATTTACATAGAAAATCAAACCACACAGACCCCATGGTCCAGACTAGGTGGTGTGTCCTTAAACATAAGTGATTCTACAGAAGGCTCCAAAACGTTGCATTTCTACTCTAGTTAATATTAAGTTCAAGAAAGTGACGGTCGAGCTTGTTTTTAAAGGAGTCAGTCGTATTACACTGGACCACTGAAGGTGGGAGCTTATTCCATTCTCGCACTACAACGTTGGTGAAGAAAAATTTGGTGCAGTCTGAATTTACTTGTCTACATTTGAGTTATATGCCATTGTTCCTCGTTCGCAAAGTGTCATCGATCATAAACAATTTTGTTCTGTCTACATTCGTGAAACCATTAAGTATTTTAAAACATTCGATCAGTTTTCCTCGCAGGCGACGTTTCTCAAGAGAGAACATGTTAAAGGTGGAAAGCCTTTCTTCGTAAGATTTGTTGCGCAAGGAAGGGATCATTTTTGTTGCCCGACGCTGAACACCTTCTAATTTAGCAATGTCCTTTGCATGGTGGGGAGACCAAAACTGTACCGCATATTCCAAGTGGGGTCTGACTAAACTATTGTAGAGCGGAAGTATTACATCTTTATCCTTGAATAAAAAGTTTCTTATAATGAAACCCAACATTCTGTTCGCTTTATTTGCTGCATCGATGCATTGATGTGAGAATTTGAGGTTTGACGCGATTTTGACCCCCAGGTCCTTAACGCATTGAACGCTTGTGAGTTTAACGCCGCCCATTTCGTAATCGAACATCTTATTTCTTGTTCCAACTTAAAGGACCTGGCACTTGTCTACGTTAATGGGCATCTCCCATCCATCCGACCAAACTGAAATTTTGTGCAAATCCTCTTGGAAGCTTTGCCTGTCTTCGTCAGTGAGAACCGAGTTACCAATCTTTGTGTAGTCTGCAAATTTACTAATGCGATTATTGAGTCCAACATCCACATCGTTGATGTTAATAATGAAGAGCACTGGGCCAAGAACCGAGATCTGAGGGACGCCACTAGTGACCGGTGCCCACTCTGAGTTAAATCCGTCAATCACCACTCTTTGTTGTCTGTTACTCAACCAATTCGCGATCCATTGGTTTACTTGACCGTCAATACCTATTTGCTTTAATTTATGTAGTAATTTATGATGTGGGACTTTATCAAACGCTTTCTGTAAATCAAGATAGACTACGTCCAGTGATTTGGTTACATCATAAACTGAGAAGAGGTCGTTATAAAAGGTCAATAGGTTTGATAGGCAGGATCTTTTGTTACGGAAGCCATGTTGTGAATCTCCAATTAATGAGTGGCTTTCAAGGTAACTCACAATTCTGTCTCTAATTATGCTCTCAAGTAGCTTACCTACAACTGAAGTTAGACTAATGGGTCTGTAACTACCTGGTATTTTTTTGTCTCCTTTCTTAATAATCGGTGTCATGTTAGCCTTTTTCCAATCCGAAGGGACGATGCCTTGTCGCAAGGACATATTGAATACGGTTGTGAGGGAGGAGAGTATTTCGCTCTTTGTTTCTTTAAGCAGTATAGGATATACTTTATCGGGGCAGTCACTAGTGCACCGTCGCTGTTTGTTAAAGGTCCAATTCCACTTCTGATCGCCTTTCTGTTGTTTATGTAACTGAAGAAGGATTTCGGATTATTTTTACAGTTGGCTGCAATATTTTCTTCATATCTACGCTTTGCCTGACATACTAATCTTTTTACTCATCGCCTGGCATCATGATAAAGTCTAATGTTTTCGGGCGTGCTTTGTTCTTTCTTTAACCTGTAAGACAATTTTATCTCCTTGACGGAGTGTTTAATTTCGCTATTAAACCAAGGTGGGCTTTTATTAGTGTTATTTCGCTTCTCGCACAAGGGGACGAATGTGTTCTGCTGAGTGAGTAAATGATTTTTAAGCTTAGCCAGGCTTCCTCTACATTGCCGTCATCTGATAGTTGTATTTCTGTTAGTTTTTGTCGGATTTCTACGAAGTTAGCTCTTTTGAAATTGGGCACCTTTACTTTATTTTCAGTCACTGATGAGAGAGAGAGAGAGAGAGAGAGAGAGAGAGAGCGCACGTGTGATGTGAGAAGTAAAATTAGCCAGGCACGCCCAAAGTTCGGAGTGTCACGAATTTCCCGCATAAATCCAGCGCCTGCAGGTAATGGCGCCACGCGGTTGTTATCTTTTTGATTACCGAGGTGAAAAGACTTCGAGTTTTTGGCGCTGAGTAGATGAGGCTTGAGCTTCATCTTCCATCGAAATTGCTCATGTAAGCGTTCCTGTGGAGCAGTAGTAGCAGCAGCAGCCCCGGCGGTACTTCATTATTCACTGAGCAACTCTTTCTAACTCTGGAAAGTTAACGGGTGGCTGTGGGAGTAGGCAGGAGAGAAGAGAGGAGTTGTTGTTCACTCACTATTACGAAGAAGAAAGGAGGAGGGTAGAAGAGGAGAGGATTGAGTTTGCTCCGTCCGGTCATAATGAAGAGGAGAGAAAATATGATTCGCTATTCATTTACTAAGATGAGAAGAGGAGAGGCTGATATATCGTGAAAGGAATGGTGAAGTGCTGCCCCTAGGAGGTTCCCTCTAAACGCACATTCACAGTCTCTCTCTCTCTCTCTCTCTCTCTCTCTCTCTCTCTCTCTCTCTCTCTCTTTATATATATATATATATATATATATATATATATATATATATATATATATATATATATATATATAAACCCCCGCGTTCCTTCATACGTAATGCAGAGCCAAAGTCTTAAGGTTCTCTAAACCTTCGCGAACTTTGAGGCAACGAGAATGTCAGTCGAGACGAAGATGTTGCTGCATTTTCTCTCTTCTTTAGTTTAAACTTTTAAGATAAGTAAAAGACAAATAAACGTTCTGCCTATATACAGACATTTTTTTTTATTCACCAGACACAGACACGCAGTAAGGCTTAAAATATCTCATATAAAAATAAAATCTTGACAAATTCAGGACTTGGAATAATTTTTATAAGGATATGGATGGCAAAAAATTAATACAGATTTGCATTTCGTAACGTTCCATAGGAATTACTAATGGCTAAAGCCCCAAATACACTGCCGAATTTTGGCCACGAACTTGATGCCGAATCAGTTCGTGAAAAAAATCGGTGACCGGTTCGCCGACATGACCAAGATTCTTACAGTTCGTGACCATTCGGCGACATGTCGGCGAATGCTCAAGACAATTCGGGGACAATTCGGAGACATGTCGCCGACTATTCGGCGTCCATGTCGCCGAGCTCAAAATCTGAAATTTTAACAGTTTTTTGTCGCGGAATAACTGGCGATAAGTCTCCGAATTGTCTTCGCATGTCCCCGAAGTGTTGGTGACATGTCGGGGACAATTCTCCGACAGTGCCAAAATTTCTGACAGCTGATCATCTGATGCCCATGTGACATATAAAAGCACGGGAATCCGCGCCTACCTCATGGACTACTACAACACCCGGGGAGCAGTGGCCTGGCAGGACAGAATTGTGGGCGAGTAAATACCATGTGTGGTAATATGTGTGGTAATATGTATGATAGTATGTGTAATAAAATGTATAAATGTGGCTTGTTTTTGTGTTGCCCTCCTACAAATATTTTAGAATGAATGAATGTTTACGTAATATTAATAAACAAACCAGTAACTGAAAGAAGAAATAAATCTAAATAACTGAAAATGAAACAAAGGTTAAATAATGGCAGAATAATGATATTAAGAAATAAATAAAGTAATAAATAGTAAATTAATTATGAAACAAATGAAAATGTTAGTTCCATACCTATTTTATATATTCATGATTCTTCTTGTTTTTCATATTCTCTTGTTTATTATTTATTATTATAGTTTTATTTTATTCAGTATATATATATATATATATATATATATATATATATATACAATATATATATATATATATATATATATATATATATATATATATATATATATATATAGATCTATATCTAGAGAGAGAGAGAGAGAGAGAGAGAGAGAGAGAGAGAGAAATATAGATAGATAGATAGATAGATAGAAAGATAATACATAAATAGATAGATAGATAGATAGATAGACAGACCCCGTGTACACCTCCCACTGCGACCCGTTTGCCGTGTCGTGATTAATTCGCCGAATATTCGGGGACATGTCCCCGAATAGTCTTGGCCATTCGGCGACAATAAAATAAAAATTTCAACGGTCAAAATTCGGCGACAATTCGGCGTCCGAACACCGCGAATCGGACGCCGAATTGTCTGCGACATGTCGGCGACAATTCGGCGTCCATTTTGCATTCGTGCACATTCGGCGAACGGCCGCGAATTTTTCATGCAACATGAAACTTTCGTGGCGGTCGTGACGAACTGTCAAAAGTCGCGTGGTGGACGCAGACATGTCCTCGAACGGCCAAGAACAGGCAAGAAAGATGGCGAACTTGTTCGCGACACAGGATGACTTGCATATTCGCGCACATTCGTGAGCCAAAATTCGGCAGTGTATTTGGGGCTTAAGGATACAGACGAGGAGCTACTATATATATATATATATATATATATATATATATATATATATATATATATATATATATATATATATATATATATATATATATATATATATATATATACAAGTGGCCTAAGACTACCCACATGCTATCGAAGACTACCCATCAACCCGGACTCTAGAAACCGTCCAGTGAATCAATAATGAGTTCAGGGCAGCATGACCAAGCATAACTGTTGCCACTATAAAAAAATGCCTGTGCCACGACAGGCCAACCATCTGGCCCTGAAGAAACCTACCGGCGCGATATATATATATATATATATATATATATATATATATATATATATATATATATATATATATATATATATATATATATATATATATATATATATATATATATATATATATATATATATATATATATATATATATATATATATATATATATATATATATATATATATATATATATATATATATATATATATATATATATATATATATATATATATATATATATATATATATATATATATATATATATATATATATATATATATATATATATATATATATATATATATATATATATATATATATTGGTAGACATCCTTTCCTGACCTCTTGAGTGTGAAGTCGAGAAACAATGACCCTTTAGAAACCACATTTCACGCCACAAAGCCTTCCTCCCCTGATCATCCATAAGAACGCGAACCCAGCACCGGCCGACTCACAGCGCCACCCTGAGGCAGACAGACAGACCCGTGCCTCCAAGACTTTCCAAGTTCCCCCTTCAGGCCACGTAAACCGCAGCACTTTGCATATATTTCGGACTACTATGAGGGTAAAATCGAAAGACTCTCTCCTGCTTCTCTGCAACCTGCTAACGATCGGAACACGGCGGCGGCGGCTGCGGTGATGGCGGTTGTTAGGAAGCGACAATGCAGTCGACCCTCAGTGCTTCCGTGGGCCTAAAGGAGAAGGAGGAGAAGGAGGTGGATGAGGAGGACGAGGAGGAGGAGGAGGGAGAGGAAGAAGATGAGGACGAGGGAGAGGAGGTGAAGGCGGCTAAGGAGAAGAATGGATGACAAGTTAGGGAAGAAAAAATGAGGAGCAGCAGTAGGAGAACGGAGGCAAAAAAGAAGCAGGAGAAGAAGAGGAAGGAGGAGGTGGAGAAGAGGCAGGAGGAAGATGAAGAAGGGAAAAGAGGCAAGAAGCAGGAAGGAGTTGAAGGAGGAGCAAAACGTAGGAAGAGGAGAGGGAGGAATGCCAATCACCCCCTCGGCAAGTCCCCCTAACGATTCCAGGGACCACTCGGACATCCACCGTGGGCCTCGTGCCTGGGCCTCGTTGGCGTGCCGTTATGACTAGTATTTCAGGCACACACAAGCGATCGCCTCCCATTATTGACTCCCGCTAGTTTAAGAGGGTGCAGGGATCTTCTGAGCGCCCTCCTCTTCACTCCTTCACCATCCCTCCTTCTTATACCTTGTATCCCTCTCCTCCTTCCTTCTCTACACCCTCTACTCCTACCTACCTAGTGTTTATACCATGGAGGTATAAAAGGTGGAGAGACCGTGAGGCGCTCGGGCTGATGCCAGCGAACTGTCAGTCGGCCATCTTTTTGTAGGGCTAGGCAGCGACTACTGGATAGTGATCAAACACGTCGTGGAAGTATTTCGCTACGTTGGAATGCATGTTTGTCCCCTGTCTAAGAGGTGGGGTTGGGGTGAGGTCACATAGTTAGGTAATAGGGAGAGTCAGGTCTGTTTATGGGTTGGGCTATGATGACTCAGGTCGAGAAAAACCGAGGTCAGGGTGAGGGCAGATAATTAATAAGGGGTGTCAGGTCTTGACCCAAGTCGATCCACACATACTCTCTGTCTATACTTCAGTCGAGCTCTGGTGCAGCGAGAGTAATAAAGGCAGGAGTGTCGCCCCGTGTGTGCTCTGGAATGCCGACTACCTGTGTTTCATTTGGGTGAATGAACAAGCGAACAAAAATCTGATCCATCCATTACTTTTCACCAGTAAGTTATTTATTAATTAATTTTTATATCTGATGTAGAAGCAAGCGTGCATAACTTTTATAGACAAGACTGATGCACAGGACAAATGCACATTGATTATTTTGATCAAAATACTGTTAGCAACATCTCTCTGACAAGATCGTTGGCTATATAGCCGGATTTGTCAGCTTAAAACCTAAGAGATTTTTAAAGTGTGAGTCGTGCTGCAATGCTTTATTTACCCAACATCTGGATGCAACTCACTGATTTATCTCAGTTGAAAATAAAGGCCACCTATCTTTTCCATCCAGAGATGTTGCCATTTGTCTTGTGTGTGAAAGAAAATTCTCCAGCCTGGCACAACACATGTTAGACAGTGATCCGTTCACTAATCATCTTGTGTTACTGATCAAGGCTGTAGGCGAGACCTGTCTGCAGGTTAGGCACAGATATGCAGCCAGACAGTTTACTGCACGACTAATATCCCTTAAAGGCGCCAGAAGTAGAGCCAGGATGAATAAATTAGTACTATTTAGTGGAATGTGATTCTGTGTATAATATATAATATCTAGTCAAAAGGACCTGTGGGCATGCAATATATGGGTAGCAGTAACACTGTAGTTTCATTTGACACGCCTGCATATTATAAGTAAGTATAAACAATTTAAAATGGGGTAAAAAAAAGTGCTACTGAAGTGACAGCCCCTACAACAATATGGCAGCAGTGGGTTCACCGGAGACAGTACAGACCGCGCGCCTCACAGCCACTCCACCCTTAATACCTCCATGGTTTATACCCTCTGCTTCTATCTCCTTAGTCTCCTTTCTTCTCTCCACTCCTTTTTTTTTTAAGTGCTGCCAATAGCGCCGGTAGTCTCTCTTGAGGGGTCTCTTGGACCAAGGCAAGTATAGAGAGGTATCGTCACTCTCATAGAACGTGAAGAACCAAATTTTTAAATGAGCTTTTTTATTAGGACCTCTTGGATGTTTTTTTATGTTATAACTACTACAGTAAAATAACATAATATGTGATTTTTTTTGTTATATACCCTATGAAGCAATTGTCGGTGAATAAAAAATTTATAAAGAAATGTTCACAGCATCTCATCCTGGAAGATGATTGGCTGGCATCTCGATAAGCTCCACCCCTTCCTCGAGCCTAATAATTAAGCCCCGCCCCATTCTCGTTGTCTGCCCAAACCACCGACTTCACACACCTCACTCCCACCCTGTTTCCTGACCCCAACATTCATTTTTTTTTTATGCATCACACTAGCATAAAATTGTAACAATAATGTAAAATTACACACACGAAAATCAGCTAGTTTTCGTCGCATCACTTTTTTAAGCCCAGATCCTAAATCTGCATGTTTTTCTGCTTCTGATGGTGTGTGGTATGCCCCGAGGTAAAAATATGCATAGGGTCAAAATCGCCTCCGCGTAAAGGTGAGTTGACGCCGCAGAGAACAGTGGTCAAGGGAACAGTCTGGTCCGGAAGAGGGAAGGCAGGAAAGAGAGGGGTAAGGCACACACACACACACACACACACACACACACACACACACACACACACACACACAAACAAAAAAAAAAAAAAACCCGGGGTAGGCGGTGGCCGAACTGGTAGCGTACTGGGCCCACATTCACCGCGTGATGGACGACGCGGGTTCGAATCCCCACGCTACCACTCGGATTTTTCAGTCGCCGCCGAGTGGCTTAAAAATACCCACATGCTGTCCTGAAGACCACCCATCAACCCGGACTCTAGAGGAAGCCGTCCAAGCGAATCAAGAACGAGTTCCGGGGGGCAGCATGAGCCAATGCAAGATGGCGCCACTATAAACACTCGCCTGCGCCAGAACGGGCTGGGCCGACCATCAGGCCCCACCTGGAAGAAGCCTTGGGCCGACCATCAGGCCCCACCAGGAAGATGCCTACCGGCGCAACAGGCAACGACGTAAAAAAAAAAAAAACACAAAACACAAAACACACCCACACCCACACCCACAAAGCTTGATGGACATTCTGAAAGACTTCCGGTTACAAACGCTGAACTTTCAGTACCGATCAACTATAGACTCCATATCCTTGACGGGTGTCGGGAGGGCTTTGCCACAACAGCTCGCTGGATAGGTGGGCAACACTCGCGTCTCGCGCATAGTCGGTTAGAAACGAGTGCTTAAAGCAAGAAGTACTCTGCGCTACCCTCCCTTGCTGTCGCTGATATTGTTTTATTGTTTCTTGCTTCTACTGTATAATTCAGCGGTTCTTAACCTGGAGGTCGTGATCTCCTGGGAACGAGTTAAGTTGTTTTGAGGAATATTGGATTTTATTCGTATGATGAAAGGTGTTCTGCTAAGTCTATATATACCAAGTCAAGTCATACGCAGCATTGTGGGAGGAGACACGGCAGAGGCGTGGTTTATGCGTGACACTGCTTGGAGCCAAACTAGAGAATGTAGAAACAGGGATTTAGAGAAAACGAAGAAAGGCAGACTAATTTAAATCAGTCACTTCAACATGCCCTCCCTCACACCCCACACCGCCGTTTTTAAGCTTTGGAATTACAGTCACGCAATAGCACAATAAAAAGGCATATTTTTTCGTCAGTGGCTTCCCTGAACGCGCTGTGAAAGAAGGCAAGCATGCACATCCAAAGTGCACACACGGCCACAACTTTAGTCACCCCTGAACTGGCGCGTATTTTTTTTTTTACCTTCAAGTGACGTCAACTCGCTGCTCTGCCCTCAAACCGCCCCCTGCGCGTACCGGTCGCAGTTTTGAAGCAGAGGGACTTGACTTGGTATAATAATTTATATAGACTTAGGTTTTCTGCATGTTATACCGTATCTACAACTTCTGTAATAAATTGTAAGCGGAAAGTTTTACAATCTGTAATAACTTGCTTATAAGCCAATGAAGTAGTTAAGACAAATACATTATAATTTTACTGTGTACACTAGCTTATAATGGTGCATTTAGTATGCCGAAGAAGAAAGGAGGAGGGAAGAAGAGGAGATGATTGCATTTAAGAATACTAAGCGATTCTTTTGCATTTATGAAAGTAGGGTATTATTTTTGCATTTACGAATACGAAGTTATTATTATGCATTTAAGAAAACTAGGCTTTTATTTTGCAGTAACTTTTTTTTCCTAAAATAAATAATTCTCTCTCTCTCTCTCTCTCTCTCTCTCTCTCTCTCTCTCTCTCTCTCTCTCTCTCTCTCTCTCTCTCTCTCTCTCTCTCTCTCTCTCTCTCTCTCAAGCAAGAGTGGGTTTAAAAAGCAGAAACTGAGCGGGCAGAAGAGATAATTATTAGTGTTGTGTTTTAGCGGTGCTTAGTTTTTTTTTATATATCTTATTGATACGAAAACGAATTGAAATGAAAATGTGACTTCATGGGTCCATGTACATTATCAGTGGGGGGCTACATGCAAAATTTGGTGAGGCTAGGTAACAAAATAAAATCAGGACGCCTTTTTTTTGTTTTGAGAGTTTGCCCGCCTTATATTTAGGCGGTTCCGCCGACATCCGTCAAGGATACGGAGTCAATGGATCAACATTATAAAAATATCCAATAATACTATTAAGTGATTAAACAATAAATATAAAATTATGAAAATACTCGAGAAAGAATGAAGGCTGACTCTTAACGGATGAGGGATATGAAGCGACCCCAACGAGAACGAAGGGCAGTTACAGGGAATAAAGAAGAAAAAAAAGATTGGGGGACAAATTGAGACAGCGAGGAGGAAAAAGAGCTGAGGGGGATGGAAGGATAGGGGGGCGATTGGAGGTGGGGAGGAAGTGGAGCAGAGAGGGATGGAAGGAGAGTGAGGGGATTGGAGGTGGGAAGGAAGGGGAGCAGAGATGGATGGAAGGGGAGTGAGGGGATTGGAGGTTGGGAGGAAGGAGGGGAGAGAGGGATGGAAGGGGAGTGTGGGGATTGGATGTCGTGAGGAAGAAGAGGAGAGAGGGATGGAAGGGGAGTGAGGGGATTGACGGTGGATGGATCACGGAAGCTTCGAGACGCAGGTGGATCACAGGAGAGGAGGGTAAAACGTAGCTTCGGTGATTTGGTGCCAATCATGTGCCGGCGACGGGAAGCTGGGTGAACATCGATTAAGGCGGCAAGAGTTTGAGGCTGACATGGGGGGGTATCTCTCTCTCTCTCTCTCTCTCTCTCTCTCTCATACACACAGCGGGATAATGTTCAGGGCCTGCAGGTTAGGCGTAGTACATGTCACATCCCGTTTGTGAAATCCTCCAGTACAGGTATTGGGCATAGGTCTGCTGAGTAACCTTACTGATGGGGCAGCGCAGGACAAGCGTGTTTACAACTGCACGTTCCACGACCTCTCGTCCAGTCCATGTCCAAGGCACTTACACAAACATGTTCGTTGTGTTCGCGCACCTTGACCGGCTCTCCTGGCTCGGCTCCCTCGCCGGCTCGGCGGCCCGCCTCACGTTGCCGCGGCGACGAGCGACACAAGGGAGTCTGAGAGAGATTGTAAGACATGACAACCAACTGGAAGTAATAAACGCGGAAGAAACAATTAAAAAGAAACACGAAATACAAAACACGAAAAGCAATAAATATGAGAAATGAAGGTTCCACACTGAAAATGAAACTTATATAGCGACATTAAAAGAAAATAACAGTGGACTATACATACTAAAGATGCTGCTGGAATCCAAGTGTCGAGAAGAGAAAAAGAGGTGATTAAGCGAGGTAACAAATCAATGACAAAAGTCTTGAATGCAACTTGAAGATGAAACTTTAAAATCACAATCCCCGAAGCAAGAGAGGAACTAATTTTAGAGAGTAAAATTCATATCAGACCAGAATATCGGCGTGGCAGGAACAGACACGAGAGGGTAAATAAATATGATAACCTTTATTGTCGAACACTTCATGTATGGACACAAAACACTGTACAATGTCAACTGTAAAAATATAAGCCATTTGTGTTACATATAAAAACTCTTATCACAGCTACATATACATTACACGTGACTCACCTAGTGAATACCCGATATTTACATTATGACGTAAACAAACAATTGAAATGATTGAGGAGTAAAAAGTTGGAAAGTTTCGTTTAGTCGGCGCAACATCTGTGGTCATATGCCGGAGAGAGACAGAACGGGAAGGATTTATAGAAGGGAACAGATCCCAGGAGGCGGGACACAACCCCCGATTAGTACCCATTCACTGCTGGGTGGACAGGGCCGTAGGGTATCGGAAAAGCCGCCCAAATTTTTCCAATCCGCCCGGAAATTGAACCCAGGCTCTCTCGGTTGTGAGCTAAGTGTGCTAACCACTGCACCACGAAGCCCCCGATCGAGGAGGAGAGAGGGACGCGTGGGCTGGCGGGAAGGGATGCAGGCAAGCAGGGCAAGGGATGAGAGGGAGATGGGAGGCGGGAAGGAGGGAGGGCGGAAGGGAGGGAAGGTACAAATTTACACATTACAAATCCAACCCCGAGGAAGGAACCCGGAGAGAGTGGGAACGAGGAGACACGTCTTGTCAGGGAAATGCTGGGAGGGAGAGACGGAGGTAGGTGGGAGGGAGGAGAGGCTGCTTGTAGGAGGGAAGGTAGGGAAGGACTGTGAGAGAAATGGGATAGAGAGACTGCTTGTCGGCTTTTCATCATAACGTATTTACCTCCTCTCGTTCATTCGCGGCACGGCCTCAGGTTCCATCGCCCCGCCACGCGCGAGGCAGCGTGGCCGACGATGCTTTTGTCTCGAGGCCGCAATGTTTGTCTCACGCTTCTGGGTCACCGCCACCGTCTGTCAAGGCTTTGCGGGGGAAATATACACATGGAATAGTTAATAAGTAAAGAAACGAAGGAATTTTATGACAAAAACATTCTTCTGCATCACCGCCACCGTCTGCCGCGGCTTCGTGAAGGAATTATTTTTCAGCGCAGAGGTGTGAAAAAAAACTTAATCTAAAACTAAATATTCCAAAAAACGCCGCATTCTTGTGTCCATGAAAATAAAATTACGATGGAATAATAAGCAGGTATTTGTGTTTTTTTCCAAGCTATGTTCCAATTAGTACATGCGATGTACAAATGCTTCCCGTGTTCCGAACGTGTATGAATCAAACAAACGCACATGCACAACAAAAAATATATCAATAAATCTGCTGCAGTAAGTGTATAATTCATAACTCTGCTAACTCATCTATTTGCCATCAACAAGGGCAGGATTGTAGCGGGTCATTACAAAAGTTCGGAACAGCTGCCCGGTGGTTCGTCGGGCAGAGGAGAACACAACACTGTCGGAGGGAAGCAGCCGGGCCTGACGTAGCACGGCGCGGGAACTCAGTCAGCTCTGTGTAAGGCGCTCAGCTGTGGATATTGATTGACTGATTGGCTGACTAATAAATCAACTGGCTGCTGACTGGTACTTTGAAGTTGAACCATGGCGAGAAATGTTGACCCCATCGCATGTACTAATACCCTGGTGTCGCGCTGGTCTACTGTTTAGTGTTTTTGGCTTCTGAACCGCGGTTCGAACCCTGAGTGTAGCTGCTCATCGCACTATTCCATATATGAGTGCCTCTGGATGCACTTAGTAGAGGTTGCTGGTGTGAAAATGATGACGTAATCTTATTGCTCTCTAAACATCCTGGATAGGAAACAGCATTGCCAGCCACAGGCAAATAGAGACCTTATTGACGGAGGTGAGCAATGAGCATTGCGGCTGGGCTTTATAACAAGCCTGTAATGGGTCCCCGGATATCTACATAGCTCCGCGACTGTTACGTGAGAACCAAAAGGATGCGTTTACTGCAAACCGAAAAGAGAGTGAGTGAGGGAAAGAAGAAAGTAGTGAGAGACGGAGGGAGGGTGGCAGACGGGACGGTAGTGAGTGTACGGGGGTCATAAGGTCATGTGGTCAGAGGGTAAACATGGCCTGAGGTGAACCGGGTTACTGCACACCGGTAAGAAAAGGAGGAGGAGGAGTTAAAGGGATGGCAGTGCTGGAGGAGGGGCGCCAAGCAGTCTCTGAATCGAAGGGGTTAAGGGATGAGCTGAGCTGGGTTGTTGCACGTCGGGAAGAAAGAAGGGGAGGTTAAAGGGATGAAGGAAGTGGAGATACAAGGGGACTCGGGATGAAACGAGTGAACATGGACTGAGCTGAGATGGGCTGAGGCGTTGGGGTGCCGGCGGGCGGGGCATTAGAGGGCGTGGTCCGCAACGTGCTACAGAGGGGGAGAGATGGAGAAAATGTATTAATGAGTTGGGCAATGCTCACTTCCTTAAAACTAGATTAAGGACTTAGATTATGACACACTTTGATCCCATTTTGGGAGAGTAGGTACACGGACATGTGCAATCGCGCCGGCAGAGAGATGAAATGCCAGAAAAAAAAGAAAAAAAATGACTGGAAAGAATTAGAGATAGGAAGACGGTGAGTGACAGTGAGAAATGGGAAAGTCAAAACGGAACGCCCACTATATTCCTTCTTCAGTCTCCCAGACACACAACCGAAACGTAGTCCGACACGTCGGGGGTACGAGGCGCAAACAGCCATCGAAGGAATTACGCCTCAGAAGCTCCTCTCACGGGAGGAGACAAAAAGATTTACGCCGCCCACTCCCAGAAGGCGACGCGACAAACCTTTCTCCGCAAAGCTTTGCAGAAATACTTGTGTTCGAGGACCAGACGACCACACTTACATCAACACACAAAACTCACGCTAACATCAACGGGGGATCCAGTGTGTGTGTGTGTGTGTGTGTGTGTGTGTGTGTGTGTGTGTGTGTGTGTGTGTGTGTGTGTAATAATAAAAATAATAATAATAATAATAATAATAATAAATGGTTAACTCATTTGTTGGCAGCTATAAGGCTGAACATACACAAAGTACAATGAGATTTATGTAATGAGTAATGGGGGGAGGTGGGGAAGGGTGGTTGAGGTGTGTATAGTGTGTGTGTGTGTGTATGTGTGTGTGTGTGTGTTGAGGGGTTATGTGATCATGGCGGTGTTTATGGGCTTTACAGGTGCCGGTATTGTGCTAAGCCGGTATCTGTCCGTGCGAACTCTGACCGGGACGAGAATGTTGTGGTGTTTAGTAGGTCTGGTGGGGGAAGGAGGGCGGGTGGAGTAGGTCTCTGTGACTGGGGTTGCGGAGGAACTCGCCGAATTTGGTTAGGTTTATCTGGTAACGGTCCTGAAGGGTGGGCAGATTCAGCTGCGTGAGTGCGTTCTCATTGTTGGTGTAAGAATTGCCCAGAATCTGCCTGGAAGCCCACTTCAGCACTCTCGCTAGTTGGCGCTGTTGGGTCTTGTTGATGGAGGAAGCCCAAGCAGGGGAGGCGTAGAGAGAGGCGCACACATCCAGCGAGGAATTACGCCTCAGTAGCTATTCTCATGAGAAGAGACAAAAAGATAACTCCGCCTACTCCCAGAGATCGAAGAGACAAACCGTTCATCACAAAGCTTTACAGAAATACTTGTGTTCGAGGATCAGACGACCACACTTACATCAGTACACAAGACTTGTGTGTGTGTGTGTGTGTGTGTGTGTGTGTGTGTGTGTGTGTAGGGGGGTGCTAAGGCGAGAGTGGCAAAGGACAGGAGGAGGAGGGGTGAAGGATGCGTTATAGGTGGAGGATAGAAAGGGGCAGATGAAGGTGTTGGGGAACAGGTGGCCAAGCAGCCATCACCCATTCTCCCCCCTCCTTCCTGCATCAACTGTAAGCCACAAAGTCCTCGCTAGATTATAACAGATTTAAGGAGTTGCAAACTGATGGCCCCAGTTTTGGAGTTGTTGTTATTATTATTATCTTTTATGGCAACTATTACAACTACTACTACTGCTACTAGTATAAAAATAATATAAAAATAATAATAATTATTATTAAACTTACTCTTCTTCTTCTTCTTCTTCTTCTTCTTCTTCTTCTTATTATTATTATTATTATTATTATTATTATTATTATTATTATTATTATTATTATTATTATTATTATTATTATTATACTACAATAATATATTAGTGTTTTTTTTTCCTCTTCATTATTAACATCATTCTTATTTCTTTACTTTCATCATACGTAATGACCTATCAATTTACAAATTCTAGTTTCGGAAAGAATAAACACACACACACACACACACACACACACACACACACACACACACACACACACACACACACACACACACACACACAGACATTCACACCCTATTTATGAAAGCAACAAGGAAAGCAATGCACTTTAAGAACGACCAACAAGTATACCAAATTCATTAACAACAATTACAACTGTTGCTACTACTATTACCACCACCATCACTACTACTACTAATACCACCATTGTTGCAAGCACTACTACTACTACTACTACTACTACTACTACGTACTACTACTACTACAACTACTACTACATCAAGTCAACCTGACATGCATCAACAACATCACCATGGCCACGCCACCTCACAACATAAGTGAAGGGTTCGTCGGTATTTTATGATTACCCCTTGAGGCACACCACGACCACCACCACCACCACCACCACAACTACCGCCACGTCAATCAAGGTATACTTCTGTGTGAATTTGACCCCTCATGCCAATATTACCTAGTGGCCACCACGCTCCGTAGGACAAGGTAGGCAATAAAGGGACAGGGGTGGAGGAGGTGACCGTGCAAGGGCGTGATGGCACTGGAAGTACATACTCGTGGAGGAGGATGGTGGTGGGTACTAGTGATTGGTGGTGGGTACTGGTGATGGTGCTGGAAGAACATACGTGCGGGTGATGATGGTGCGTACTGGTGATGGTGTTGGAAGTGCATACTCGCGGATGATGATGGTGGTGGGTACTGGTGATGGTGTTGGAAGTACATACGTGCAGGTGATGATGGTGGTGGGTACTGGTGATGGTGTTGGAAGTGCATACGTGCAGGTGATGATGGTTGTGGGTACTGGTGATGATGTTGGAAGTGCATACGTGCAGGTGATGATGGTTGTGGGTACTGGTGATGGTGTTGGAAGTACATACGTGCAGGTGATGATGGCTGTGGGTACTGGTGATGGTGTTGGAAGTACATACGTGCAGGTGATGATGGCTGTGGGTACTCGTTTTTGGGGCAATGATGAATAAAGAAAAGGACGGGTGATGGTAATGCAGGTGACGGGGATGAGGGGTGAAAGTTCAGGTATTATTGTAGTGGGTACTCGTTGTGTTATATGATTCTGTTATTAATCCTTCAGTTAATATCGGCCGCTCCTAGGTTTCTCACATCGTTCTCCTTCCTCCCTCCTCCGAGACACCCTCATCGGCATGAAGGAAGTGCTGGTGCCTTACTAGTATTATTGTGTATCATTATTATTATCGTGATATCAATAAGATTGTAGTAAAGATATTGTGGAAATAAAGAAGTAAAATTGTTAATAATATCAATGGTGATGGTGATATTGATGATAACAATAATAATAATAATAATAACAGTAATAACAATAATAATAATAATAATAATAATAATAATAATAATAATAATAATAATAATAATAATAATAATAACAATAATAATAATAATAATAATAATAATTATAGTAATTATCACAGTTATGATAATAATAATAACAATAATAATAATAATAATAATAATAATAATAATAATAATAATAATAATAATAATATTAATAATAATAATAATAAAAATAATAGCAACAATATTAATAATACTAATAATATTTATAGTGATAATAATATGTTTAATGAAAATTATGATAATAATAATAATAATAATAATAATAATAATAAAAATAATAATAATAATAATAATAATAATAATAATAATAATAATAATAATAAAATAATAATATCAATAATAATAATAATGATAATAATAATAATAATAATAATAATAATAACAACAACAACAACAACAACAACAACAACAACAGGAATAGGTAGGAAGACACCTACCGAACGGGCGCAAGCCACTCCCGGTGAGGTATATATGGGAAGTGAGGAGGGTGCTGAAGCCCTCCATAGACCCTTCCCATTACCTCATTAACCGTTTCCCTATTGTCTCATCTACACCAGAGAGTAGTTCAGCATGCTCTCAAAAGATAGATCCTCTCTCTATCCACACCACACTACATTCACACAACACTCACACCTTTTCCCAAAATTCAAAATGGCGTTCAACAACAGTGCCTCGGTGGGGGAGACAACCAATTCCCCCAGGGAGGACTCCCCTTCTGGCTGCCGACCTGAGAGGTGTCTTGATAACTCCTCGAACCTTTTTCTTATCAATTTCTGCAACATTCGCGGTCTTCGTTCTAATTTTCATTCTGTGGAACACCATCTCTCCTCCTCTAAACCTCACCTTCTCTTCCTCACCGAAACACAGGTTTCTGAGGCTACCGACAGCAATCTCTACTCTGTTCCCTCCTACTATCTCTATCCACAATTTCAATTCAAAGCTGGATGTTGCGTCTACGTACGCAACGACATCACTTGCTCTCGTGCCCACGACCTTGACTCTTCTGAATTTTCCACCATCTGGCTAAGACTTCATTGTCATTCTATTACTAAATACATCTGTGCTGTTTATCTTTCACCTAATTCTAATAACTATGTAAAATTCTTTGACCACATGAACTCTAAAGTGGAGCACATCTTGGCCCACTCTCCCTTCGCTGAAATCTTCACCCTAGGAAATTTCAATGTTCACCACCAGCTTTGGCTTTCATCCTCTTTCACTGACCAGCCTGGTGTACAAGCCTACAACTTAGCTCTCCTCAATGAGCTAGAGCAGTTGGTTCAGCACCCTACACGTATTCCCGACCGTTTTGGAGACCGGCCCAACATACTAGACCTCTTCCTTACCTCTAACCCTTCTGCTTACTCTGTCAAACTGTTCTCTCCGTTGGGCTCCTCCGATCACAACCTTATTTCTGTATTCTGTCCTATCGCTCCTGTACACCCTCTGGACCCACCGAAGAGGCGATGCTTCTGGCATTTTGCTTCAGCTCGGTGGGACGACCTGAGGATGTACTTTTCCGATTTCCCGTAGAATGATTACTGCTTCCAGGATAGAGACCCCTCTGTGTGTGCCCAGCGCATCACTGAGGTGATTGTCTCAGGAATGAAGGCATACATTCCACGTACTTTCTCTACTCCCCATGCTAAAAAACCTTGGTTTAATCACGCTTGTTCTCGTGCTGTCAAAGATAGAGAGGCAGCTCACAAAAGGTACCAGAGCCTTCAAATCCTGCTAACCATGACCTTTACATTTTTGCCCGGAATCGTGCCAAATCTATTCTTCGACTTACCAAAAACTCCTTTATCCATAGCAAATGTCAACACCTTGCTTTCTCTAATTCTTCCAGAGACTTCTGGCACTTAGCCAAAAATATCTCCTCCAATTTCACGTCTTCCTCTTTTCCGCCTCTTCTTAACCCAGACGGCAGCACTGCCGTCTCTTCTATCTCTAAGGCTGAACTCTTCGCTCAAACTTTCTGTAACAACTCTACTCTGGACGATTCTGGGCATATTCCTCTTACTCATCCCCCGTCCGACTCCTTTATGCCTGATATTAAGATTCTTCCTAATGATGTTTTCTATGCCCTCTCTGGCCTCAACTCTCAGAAGGCTTATGGACCTGATGGAGTGCCTCCTATTGTTCTTAAAAAAATGTGCTTCCGTGCTGACAACTACCTTTCCTTCCTGATGGAAGTACGCCTTCGTACAGCCTGTGCCTAAAAAGGGTCACCGTTCCAATCCCTCAAACTACCGCCCTATAGCTTTACTTTCCTGTCTATCTAAAGCTTTTGAATCAATCCTTAACCGGAAGATTCAAAAGCACCTTTCCTCTTCTAACCTTCTATCTGATCGCCAGTATGGGTTCCGCAAGGGGCGTTCTACTGGCGATCTTCTTGCTCTCTTAACTGATTCTTGGTCATCCTCTCTTAGCCGTTTCGGTGAAACTTTTTCAGTTGCACTAGACATATCGAAAGCCTTCGATAGAGTCTGGCACAAGCCTTTGCTTTCTAAACTGCCCTCTTTCGGATTCTATCCTTCTCTCTGTTCCTTTATCTCCAGTTTCCTTTCCGGCCGTTCTATCTCTGCTGTGGTAGACGGTCACTGTTCTTCTCATAAACCTATTAACAGTGGTGTTCCACAGGGCTGTGTCCTATTACCCACTCTCTTCCTGTTATTCATCAATGATCTTTCCATAACAAACTGTCCTATCCACTCATACGCTGATGACTCCACTCTGCATTATTGAACTTCTTTCAACAGAAGACCCTCTCAACAGGAATTACATGACTCCAGGCTGGAGGCTGCAGAACGCTTAACCTCAGACCTTACTATCATTTCCGATTGGGGTAAAAGGAACCTTGTGTCCTTCAATGCCTCAAAAACCCAATTTTTCCACCTATCAACTTGACACAATCTTCCAAACACCTATCCCCTATTATTCAACAACGCTCAGCTGTCACCATCTTCAACACTAAACATCCTCGGTCTATCCTTAACTCAAAATCTTAACTGAAAACTTCACATCTCGTCTCTCACTAAATCAGTTTCCTGGAAGTTGGGCGTTCTGTATCGTCTCCGACAGTTCTTCTCCCCCGCACAGTTGCTATTCATATATAGGGGCATTGTCCGCCCTCGTATGGAGTATGCATCTCACGTGTGGGGGCGCTCCACTCACATAGCTCTCTTGGACAGAGTGGAGTCTAAGGCTCTTCGTCTCATCAGCTCTCCTCCTCTTACTGATAGTCTTCTACCTCTTAATTTCCGCCGCCATGTTGCCTCTCTTTCTATCTTCTATCGATATTTTTATGCTGACTGCTCTTCTGAACTTTCTAACTGCATGCCTCCCGCCCTATATCTATACTGTCTAAACTCCTTATGCAAGAGTTAACTAGCATCTTCACTCCTTCATCCCTCAGGCTGGTAAACTGTGGAACAATTTTCCTTCTGCTGTATTTCCTCCTGCCTACGACTTGAACTCTTTCAAGAGAAGGGTATCTGGACACCTCTCCTCCCGAAATTGACCTCTCTTTCGGCTACCTCTTTGGATTATTTTTGTGAGCAGCGAGTAGCGGGCTTTTTTTTTATTTATTATTGTTTACTTTTTTTGTGCCCTTGAGCTGTCTCCTTTGTTGTAAAACAACAACAACGACAGCAACAACAACTAGAACAACAACAATTATTATTATTATTATTATTATTATTATCATTATTATTATTATTATTATTATTATTATAATTATTATTATTATTATTATTATTATTATTATTATTATTATTATTATTATTATATAGCTTCTCCTTGTGCCTGGTGAGGGTTTGTCGGAGAAAAAGGCTGAAAACATGCAGAACTTTCTGATAACCTGAATCAAGACAAGGATCAACTCGGCCAGAAGTGACCCGCGTGCTCCGTCACCAATACTCGGCCAAGTGAATGAAGTGATCCACGTGCCGCATGGATGAAGTGATCCTCGTGCTCCGTCACCAATACTCGGCCAAGTTAATGAAGTGATCCACGTGCCGCATGGATGAAGTGACCCTCGTGCTCCGTCACCAATACTCGGCCAAGTTAATGAAGTGATCCACGTGCCGCATGGATGAAGTGATCCTCGTGCTCCGTCACCAATACTCGGCCAAGTTAATGAAGTGATCCACGTGCCGCATGGATGAAGTGATCCTCGTGCTCCGTCACCAATACTCGGCCAAGTGAATGAAGTGACCCGCGTGCCGCATGGATGAAGTGACCCGCGTGCCGCATGGATGAAGTGACCCTCGTGCCGCATGGATGAAGTGACCCTCGTGCCGCATGGATGAAGTGACCCGCTCGTCGCATGGATGAAGTGACCCGCGTGCCGCACGGATGAAGTGACCCTCGTGCCGCATGGATGAAGTGACCCTCGTGCCGCATGGATGAAGTGACCCTCGTGCCGCATGGATGAAGTGACCCGCGTGCCGCATGGATGAAGTGACCCTCGTGCCGCATGGATGAAGTGACCCTCGTGCCGCATGGATGAAGTGACCCGCGTGCCGCGTGGATGAAGTGACCCTCGTGCCGCATGGATGGACTGACCCTCGGGCCGCATGGATGAAGTGACCCGCGTGCCGCATGGATGAAGTGACCCGCGTGCCGCATGGATGAAGTGATCCACGTGCCGCATGGATGAAGTGACCCTCGTGCCGCATGGATGAAGTGATCCAAGTGCCGCATGGATGAAGTGATCCACGTGCCGCATGGATGAAGTGATCCACGTGCCGCATCGATGAAGTGACCCGCGTGCCGCATGGATGAAGTGATCCACGTGCCGCATGGATGAAGTGACCCGCGTGCCGCATGGATGAAGTGATCCACGTGCCGCATGGATGAAGTGATCCACGTGCCGCATGGATGAAGTAACCCGCGTGCCGCATGGATGAAGTGATCCACGTGCCGCATGGATAAAGTGACCTGCGTGCCGCATGGATGAAGTGATCCACGTGCCGCATGAATGAAGTGATCCAGGTGCCGCATGGATGAAGTGACCCGCTTGCCGCATGGATGAAGTGATCCACGTGTCGCATGGATGAAGTGATCCACGTGCCGCATGGATGAAGTGACCCGCGTGCCGCATGGATGAGGTGATCCACGTGCCGCATGGATGAAGTGATCCACGTGCCGCATGGATGAAGTGATCCACGTGTCGCATGGATGAAGTGATCCACGTGCCGCATGGATGAAGTGATCCACGTGTCGCATGGATGAAGTGATCCACGTGCCGCATGGATGAAGTGATCCACGTGTCGCATGGATGAAGTGATCCACGTGCCGCATGGATGAAGTGACCCGCGTGCCGCATGGATGAAGTGATCCACGTGTCGCATGGATGAAGTGATCCACGTGCCGCATGGATGAAGTGACCCGCGTGCCGCATGGATGAAGTGATCCACGTGTCGCATGGATGAAGTGATCCACGTGCCGCATGGATGAAGTGATCCACGTGCCGCATGGATGAAGTGATCCACGTGCCGCATGGATGAAGTGATCCACGTGTCGCATGGATGAAGTGATCCACGTGCCGCATGGATGAAGTGATCCCCGTGCCGCATGGATGAAGTGATCCACGTGCCGCATGGATGAAGTGATCCACGTGCCGCATGGATGAAGTGACCCGCGTGCCGCATGGATGAAGTGATCCACGTGTCACATGGATGAGGTGACCCGCGTGCCGCATGGATGAAGTGATCCACGTGCCGCATGGATGAAGTGATCCACGTGCCGCATGGATGAAGTGACCCGCGTGCCGCATGGATGAAGTGATCCACGTGCCGCATGGATGAAGTGATCCACGTGCCGCATGGATGAAGTGATCCACGTGCCGCATGGATGAAGTGATCCACGTGCCGCATGGATGAAGTGATCCACGTGCCGCATGGATGAAGTGATCCACGTGCCGCATGGATGAAGTGATTCACGTGCCGCATGGATGAAGTGATCCACGTGCCGCATGGATGAAGTGATCCACGTGCCGAATCACTAACACTCCGGCCATGTGGATGATAGAATGCAATGCTCGCGGGTGTACGTGAACTTCCGTGTGTGTGTGTGTGTGTGTGTGTGTGTGTGTGTGTGTGTGTGTGTGTGTGTGTGCAAGTGCGTGTGTGTGTGTGTGTGTGTGTGTGTGTGTGTGTGTGTGTGTGTGTGTGTGTGTGTTTGTGCACGCACTTCTGTTGAGGGTGGGTATAAGTATAAACAGCAGGTAACTGAACGCTGATAATCTTGCTGGCTGCAGCACTGATCGATTCACTTTTCTTTATTTTTCTTTTATTTGTCGTGATATTGTGTCGGAGTGATAAATGTACGCGAGAAGGGAGAGAAAAATGAGTGAGGAGCGAACGAAGATGATGTGTGACTGAAACAATTGATGATAGGAATAGACGAGGGTGATGGTGATGATGATGAACACTGTGACACAGACGAGTGGGAAGCAGATGCTCCTTTCCCTTTCCCTTCTAACCCTCTGTTCATCCTTTTCTTTATTCCGTTCGATCTTCTGAGGAACACCAGCGTAATTTCCATCAAAAGCTCCACCCCTCCTCCTCTTTTTCTCCTCTTTCTCTTCCTCCTTCTCCTTTGTAGCCCCCCCACCACCTCCACCATTACCACCACCAGTACTGAAACGCCCTTGGAGTATGATTGAAAATGATCGTGATTGGCTGCTGGTTGACGGAATGGAGGGAAGAATATGGTTCCTTCTGCTTCTCCTTCCTCCCCACCTCCACTCCACTCTCCCTTCCATTCCTTTCCCTTTCCTTCCATTCCGTCACCTGTCCTTCTCCCCCTCCTCCACCACACCACTAGCCAATTATGTTTATGAAAGTGACATTTTAGAGAATCAAAACATAAAATGCACACAATAAAACTAAAAGAATGCGAGTTCACACAATAGAAGCACCTACTGATTCATCTCTCTCTCTCTCTCTCTCTCTCTCTCTCTCTCTCTCTCTCTCTCTCTCTCTCTCTCTCTCTCTCTCTCTCTCTTCTTTAACGCCTGGGACAATTTCTACGGCCAAAGTGAGCTCTTTCACAGGGACGGAATACACCTGTCCCCCATCGGGGCAGCCAGATTCGGAAGGGTCCTAAACGATGCAGTACGTGACACCTGATCAAAAATTCGCTCTCGGCCACGTTCCTCCACCCCTCCCGTGTAAATAGACGCCATCCATCGCAACAAACGCCTAACCATTAACCCGCAAGTACCACCAGATAACTTGAAAGTCCTTAGTTTCAATGCACGTATCAAAATAAACAAGTTTAATGAACTGAGATGTCTTGCTCTCACATAAAATTGTCGTAATTGTTATAACCGAAACATTTATCGACACCAAAAATATTGATTTAAGTACAGAATACAACATGGCTTCCGTAACAAAAGATACTGCCTATCAAACCTATTGACCTTTTATAACGACCTCTTCTCAGTTTATGACGTAACCAAATCATTGGACATAGTCTATCTTGATTTCCAGAAAGCGTTTGATTAAATCCCACATCATAAATTACTTTATAAATTAAAGCAAATAGGTATTGACGGTCAATGGGGAGGCGGTGGGTGAGTCGACAGAGTGACGGCGCCGCGTTTGGGAGGACGCGAGTTCAATCCCCGCCCGGTGCCACCAAGCTGGGATTTTTGAGCCGCCGCCGAGTGGCTTAAAACTACTCACATGCTGTCCAGAAGACCACCCATCAACCCGGACTCTAGATTCTAGGATTAAAGATGAGCTCCGGGAGGGCCGCATGAGCCAATGTAAGATGGCGCCACTATAAACACTCGCCTGCGCCAAAACGGGCTGCGCCGACCATCAAGCTCCGCCGGGAAGAAGCCTTGTGCCGACCATCAGGCCCCACCGGAAAGAAGCCTACCGGCGCAATAGGCCACGACGTAAAAAAAAAAAAAAAAAAAAGTACTCCAATGGATCGCGAATTGGTTGAGCAACAAAGAACATCGACGGATTTAACTCAGAGTGGGCGGCTGTCACTAGTGGCGTCCCTCAGGGCTCGGTTCTAGGCCCAGTGCTCTTCATTATTTACATCAACGATGTTGATGTTGGACTCAATAATCTCATTAGTAAATTTGCAGACGACAGAAAGATTGGTAATTCGGTTCTCACTGACGAAGACGGGCAAAGCCTCCAAGAGATTTGCACAAAATTTCAGCTTGGTCGGATAGATGGGAGATGCCCTTTAACGTAGACAAGTGCCAGGTCCTTCAAGTTGGAATAAGAAATAAGAAGTTCGATTACGAAATGCGCGGCGTTAAACTCAAAAGCGTTCAATGCATTAAGGACCTGGCGCAACAAAGCCTACGAAGAAAGGCTTTCCACCCATAGCTTGTTCTCTCTTTGGAAACGTCGCCTCCGAGGAAAACTGATCGAATGTTTTAAAATACTTAATGGTTTCACGAATGTAAACAGATAAAAATTGTTTTTGATCGATGACACTTTGCGACCGAGGAACAATGGCATAAAACTAAAATGTAGACAAGTAAATTTAAACTGCACCAAATTTTTCTTCACCAACGTTGTAGTGTGAGAATGGAATAAACTCCCACCTTCAGTGGTCCAGTGTAACACGATTGACTCCTTTAAAAACAGGCTCGACCGTCACTTCCTTGAACTTAACATTAATTAGTGTTGAAATGCAACGTTTTGAAGCCATCTGTTTAACCCTACAAGCTCCGAGGGTGGCCTGAATTGGCCACCCCTCAGGCACTTTTATCAAAACGATACACTTTTTTATTATCAAGTGTAAAAGAAAAACAGCCCTTCAGATAAACGCAGAAAATACCCTAGATTAACATGTGATATCAATAAGAACCATATGAATTCTCGTTATTTTGCTACACACGAATATTTCGAGAAACCGACGCCAATCATTTTGAAACACAGTCAATACATTATGGAAAGCGTTGAAACGGCTGCCGACTGTCAGATGTACAATAACTTATAAGATACGACGATAGTATTACTGTTACAAGTATATATACCTGTGTTGTATACTGCATGTTTTGCATTTTTTGTTAATAAAGCTTTAGCTGATACACTAAACAGACCAACAAAGAAACTGGCTGTGGTAAGTATAATGACGGAAACCTATAGGCTATATTCGTCGTTGGTAGCGTGCATTCTAGGTGCGTTCTAGCGTTGTAGGTGCGTTCTAGCGTGTGTGCTGTCAACGGGCGGCCGGCGACACAAGCTTGTGATTGATGATTGATTGATAGTTTATTGTTGCAAGTAAACAACAATAGAGAAGAGAGGAACATGCCATCCCAACCCCCGGACAGTACAGTGTGATGGTACAGTCGCGAGCAAGAGTGATGTCGCACATCAAAAAATGTTTCGTCCACGGGCCTCTATATATTTTGATGCCCTATCTTTATCCCAGGTGACGCCGCTGAAGCTGCCGCGCCGCCGCCTTGAATTTCACAACTCTCTCCAAAAAACTTCTTGCCCTGAATCACAAAGAGTTGCGTTACACTTCAACATCCCCGCCCCCACATCCACCACCACCAACAACAACAACACTTTCACCACCACCACCATCACAACCACCACCGTCACCACCACCACCACGACCATCACCACCATCATCATGCAGCACCACCACCACCATCATCACCACCACCATCACCACCACCACCACCATCACCACCATCATCACCATCACCACCACCACCACCACCATCATCACCATCATCACCACCATCACCACCACCACCGCTACCACCCCCACCAACACCAACAACAACAAGAGGAAGAGGAAGAAGAAGCGGAAGAGGAAGAAGAAGAGGAAAAAGTAGAAGAGGAGGAAGAAGAAGAAGAAGAAGAAGAAGAAGAGGAAGAAGAAGAAGAAGAGGAAGAAGAAGAGAAAGAAGAGGAAGATTAAGAGGAGGAAGAAGAAAAAAGAAGAAGAGGAGGAAGAAGAAAAAGAAGAGGAGGAAGAAGAAGAAGAAGAAGAAGAAGAAGAAGAAGAAGAGGAGGAGAAGAATCCACTCTTAAATTACTCCGCCATGTTGCCTCTCTTTCTATCTTCTATCGATATTTCCACGCTGACTGCTCTTCTGAACTTGGTAACTGCATGCCTCCTCCCCTCCCGCGGCCCCGCTGCACACGACTTTCTACTCATGCTCATCCCTATACTGTCCAAACCCCTTATGCAAGAGTTAACCAGCATCTTCACTCTTTGAAAATCCCTCACGCTGGTAAACTCTGGAAGAATCTTCCTTCATCTGTGTTTCTTCCTGCCTACGACTTGAACTCTTTCAAAAGGAGGGTATCAGGACACCTCTCCTCCCGAAATTGACCTTTCTTTCGGCCACCTCTTTTGATTTTTTTGGGGGGGCAGCGAGTAGCGGGCTTTTTTGTGCCCTAGAGCTGTCTCCTTTGTTGTAAAAAAAAAAAAAAAAAAAAAAAGACCACCTAATCTGGACCATGGGGTCTGTGTGGTCTGATTATCTATGTAAATCTATGTAAAAGCAAATCACGCCTCCAGGACCAATCACTGCGTCAAGCTGCCACAGTCGACCTCCGCCTTTCTGTACGCTGCGGGACTAATGGATCAGGTGGCTCGATTCTTACTTTGTTAATTGTGCCGCTGTTTCTTTTTTGCCTTCACTGCCGTTGCTGCCCCCACCACCGCCTACATTCAATTGACTGATGCTGCTTCTGCTATTCCTCCTCCTCCTTTTCCTCCACCCCTCCTCCTCTTCCATTCTGCTGCTTCTTCTACTACTACTACTACTGCTACTACTACTACTGCTACTACTACTACTACTACTATTCATTCACAGATATACCACTACCACCATTCACAGATATACCACTACCACCGCCACCAGCAAGATAGGAAAAAGAGGCACAAGACGTTAATGAGTGAAAAGACCAGACTAGTGAGGATAAAGAGGAGGGGACGTAATGGAGAGCTTAGGAAGGGAGTCATGGTTTCTGCTCCCGCCACCGCCATCATTATTATAACTACTACTATTATTAACATTAATATCAATATCATTATAACCATCAGCACAGTAACTGTTGTCATTATAGCTGTTTTTAGTGATCCGATCAAGAAATACTGGAGGTTATCATTCCGCTTTTCTAGTAACAAACCTTTAAAATCTCTCTCTCTCTCTCTCTCTCTCTCTCTCTCTCTCTCTCTCTCTCTCTCTCTCTCTCTCTCTCTCTCTCTCTCTCTCTCTCTCTCTCCCTGAGACCTGATTCTGAACTCCCAGCAGAATTCCAGGTAGCTAACCCCCCTTGTCTTCTCTTGACTTAATCCCATAAATACCATTACATGGGTCTTCGATTCGACACAGCTTGCTCTCACCTTCGAACACAACCAACCATTAATCCTCCATTCTCTAACCTTTTGATAGCTTTGTTTAGATTTATTACAGTTCTACACATAATCTAGAAAAAATAAATTTGTATCGGGAGATATTAGTAGAAGTTGATAACTAACAGGAAACTACTAATCCAACGAGGCTGCCTCACCGCTTGCTCCACCTACAGCCGGCCCCACTTCAACATACCTGCGCAACACACCTGCCGCCTCTTTCCTGACCCATCCCAAGAACTGACCTCTCATATCTTTCTTCATTTCTCCCTAGTCACGAAAAAAACAAAATGGCTTTGACAGCGTTCATCATGTTCCGGAATTTTTCCTTCCATTTATTTACAGGTCGTTCTTCCGTCTGCAACATGTGCCTACTGAAACAGCACATGGAAACAAGATTCTATGAACGAGACTCGAGGCTGGCAGCTAGCCAGGAGAAGATTACCGAATTAACACATAGTGTAAAGATTTTACAGGATTTCATCCAGGCGAACATTGGCGTATCGTCCATCGTCATCCGCCTCCTCAGGATCCGTACGACAGTCTGTCCTGGCCTCGCCAACGACTGAAGGCGACTCGTCACGGGGGTGTGACAGAGATACTCCTGAGAGTGCGGATTTCACTATAGCGAAGGGAGGTGCCAGAATAGCCCGCCGCGCTATTTACCCGACTCATTGCTTCAACAGATTTGCCATATACTGGAAGAAGAAGAGGAGCAACAGAGCACTCTTCTGGTTAGGGACTCAATAATTTACCCTCAGGTGACTGAATTCTATGGAAGAGTCCCCCAACGATGGTGCAACTAATGCTACCCTGGAGAGGGAGTCGATGACATTACAGTTGCCCTCGACGAGGTCTCTTCCGAGGCTTCTTTTTGTTCTTCGCGCAGGCACTAATGACGTCTGCAAGACCCGCTCTGAGGCATTGTTGGATAAGTACCGTAGGCTCTCCAGCAGTTCTAGATTCATTCACCAAACATTATAATTTCAGTAATTCTTCCAAGGACGTCAACGGCGAGCGAGTTCTACAAGACCTCCAGTGTTATTAGTAGGTTGATGACTCTTTGCAGGGAGCTCGACGTGGGATTCTTCAACGCCTGGGATCATTTCTACTGCCGTGGCGGACTATTCCAAAGGGACGGTCTGCACCTGTCCTCTGTCGGAGCAGCTAGATTTGGAAGGCTTTCAAACGAAGCAATGTGCGACTCGTTTAAAAAAAAGAAAAAAAAAAAACTGCTCTCGGCTGCGTCGCTCCATCCTCTCCGTGTAAATGGACGTCATGCGGCCTGTCTTACGCCAAATCGTAAAACCGAAAGTAACACCACCTCCACAACTAAACTTAGAGATAATCTAAAAGCAGTGTTGTGCGCACTACCTGCTAAAAGTAGTGGCACTGCCGCTACAGCTGCTCATTTCTAAATGTAGTGCACTGCCGCTACTACTGCCGCTACCGCTACTTGTGAACAATAAATACTGGAAAAACATAATTATCTTTTATACATATTGTTACGTTACACGTCCTTGATAGAGTACTGAGTAAAGCCCCAAATACACTGCCGAATTTTGGCTCACGAATGTATGCGAATATGCAAGTCATCCTGTGTCGCGAACAAGTTCGGCATCTTTCTTGCCTGTTCTTGGCCGTTCGGGGACATGTCTGCGTCCACCACGCGACTTCTGACAGTTGGTCACGACCGCCACGAAAGTTTCATGTTGCATGAAAAATTCGCGGCCGTTTGCCGAATGTGCACGAATGCAAAATGGACGCCGAATTGTCGCCGAAATGTCGCCGACATGTCGCAGTCAATTCGGCGTCCGATTCGCGGTGTTCGGCGAATTGTCGCCGAATTTTGACCGTTGAAATTTAAATTTTATTGGTAAATTTGTCGCCGACATGTCGCCGACTATTCAGGGACATGTCTCCGGCATGTCGCCGAATGGCCAAGACTATTCGGGGACATGTCCCCGAATATTCGGCGAATTAATCACGACACGGTAAACGGGTCGCGGTGGGTGTACACGGGAGTCTGTCTATCTATCTATCTATTTATATTATCTCTCTCTCTCTCTCTCTCTCTCTCTCTCTCTCTCTCTCTCTCTCTCTCTCTCTCTCTCTCTCTATATATATATATATATATATATATATATATATATATATATATATATATATATATATATATATACACACACACACAAATAAAATACTATAATAATATAGATATATATATATATATATATCTATATCTCTATCTATATCTCTATATATATATATATATATCTCTCTCTCTCTCTCTCTCTCTCTCTCTATCTATCTCTATCTATATATATATATATATATATATATATATATATATATATATATATATATATATATATATATATATATATATATATATATATATATATATATATACACACACACACGGAATAAAATAATACTATAATAATAATAGTAACAAGAAAATATGAAAAACAAGAAGAATCATGAATATATAAAATAGGTATGGAGCAAACATTTTCATTTATTTCATAATTAATATACTGTTTATTATTTTATTTATTTCTTAATATCATTATTCTGCCATTATTTAACCTTTGTTTAATTTTCAGTTATTTAAATTTATTTCTTCTTTCAGTTATTGGTTCGTTTACTGATATTACATAAACATTCATTTATTCTAAAATATTTGCAGGAGAGCAAAACAAAAACAAGTCACATTTATACATTTTAGTACACATACTATCATACATATTACCACACATATTATCACACATGGTATTTACTCGCCCACAATTCTGTCCTGTCAGGCCACTGCTCCCCGGGTGTTGTAGTAGTCCATGAGGTAGGCGCGGATTCCCGTGCTTTTATATGCTACAGGGGCATCAGATGATCAGCTGTCAGAAATCTTGGCACTGTCGGAGAATTGTCCCCGACATGTCGCCGACGCTTCGGGGACATGCGAAGACAATTCGGAGACTTGTCGCCAGTTATTCCACGACAAAAAAAACGTTAAAATTTCAGATTTTGAGCTCGGCGACATGGACGCCGAATAGTCGGCGACATGTCTCCGAACTGTCCCCGAATTGTCTTGAGCATTCGCCGACATGTCGCCGACATGTCGCCGAATGGTCACGAACTGTAAGAATCTTGGTCATGTCGGCGAACCGGTCGCCGAATTTTTTCACGAACTGATTCGGCGTCAAGGTCGTGGCCAAAATTCGGCAGTGTATTTGGGGCTTAAGTCACTTTACACTTCCTGTACGTGAGGCTTAGAAGATTCACTCACCTCCCTCTGCTGTGCTAGTTGACTCACCCAGTTTTTACCAGTTTCCAAGGCTTCCTGTGCCGTGAATATCCACGAGTGATTAATCACTTACCGTCCACAGGTAGGCAGCCAGCCACTCTTCCAGTCGCAGATTCACTACTGAGCGAGCGTTAGGTGACTGACAAAAGTGACGGCCCGCGGCTCAGCCCACTGAACTGTTCACGTTTCATTCGCGTTTTCATCACGTACGTAGTTGGTCCACCCCGAGTAGCGAGTAGTGAGTAGTGACTAGCCCTTCCTAAAAATGTAGCGCCGCTACCATTTTTACCGCTCTTTCTAAAAAAGAGTGGCACTACTGCTACAGCTACTAAAAAAGTAGCTTCGCTACATAGCGGCGCTACTAGTAGTGCCGCTACGCCCAACAGTCTAAAAGTCTTCAGTTTCAATGTTCATAGCCTAAGAAATAAGACTGAAGAATTGAGATGTTTTATTTCAACAGAAAATTTAGACGTAACTGCTATAACAGAACGTTCATTGACACCTCAAATATTGATTTCATTTCAGAATACAATGTAGATGGCTACAGACTTTTAAGCAAAGAATGCATCAATCGTAGTGTCGGTTTCGCCCTCTATATCAAAAGCTATTTGCAACCCACTGATAGAACACCAGGAAACGAAAAAAAAAAAAAAAGGCTAACATTTAAAAATCAATTACTAAGGAGAATACATTTGTCCCCTTGCGAAAAACGAAGTAAAGCTAATAAAAGTCCACCGTGGTTGAACAGCGAAAGAAAATAAAGAAAATACAAAACACGCCTGACAGTATTAGACTATCATGCAGTCAGGTGACACGTGAAACGACTAGTAAGTCAGGCAAAGCATAGGTACGAAAACAATATTGCCGCCAACTGTAAAATTAATCAGGTCTTCCTTGAATTATACACACAACAAAAAGGCAATTAAAAGTGGGATTGGATCCTAAACTGTCAGCGATGGTAAATTAGTCACTGAAAGCCAGCGCGTTGCGACCTTACTGAACAATTATTTTTCCTCGGTATTCAATGCTGTCAGTTTTATTATCACTACCACCAACATCAGCGATGACAATAGTTCTAACGATAATCCCACTCACACCTTGTCCGACTTTGTAATAACTTCCGAAAAAGTCCTTATGCTCTTAAATCCCTTAAAATAAATAAAAGTCCAGGACCAGACAATGTCTATCCATACTACTTAAAGAAACAACAACCGAATTACTCTCTTCTCTCATAACCGTGTTCAACATGCCCTTGCGTCAAGGCATCGTCCTTTCGGATTGGAAAATGGCTGACACCGATTTTTAAGAAAGGAGACAAAACTACCCGTAATTGCAGGCCCATTAGTTAAACTTCAGTGATAAGTAGGCTACTCGAGAGGATAATTAGAGACAAAATTGGAAGTTACCTTAAACGTCACTCATTATTTAAGGATTCACAACATGGCTTCCGTAACAGAGACATCCTGCTTGTCGAAGCTATTGACCTTTTATAACGACCTCTTTTCAGTTTATGACGTAACCAAACAATTGGACGTAATCTATCTTGCTTTTCAGAAAGTGTTTGAGAAAATGTCACACTATTACCTTATAAAATCAAACAACTAGGTACTGACGGTAAACTACACCAGTGGATCGCAAATTGCTTGAGCAACAGGCAACAAACAGTGGTGATCGATGGACTTAATTAAAAATGGGCACCTGTCACTAGTGGTGTCCCTCAGGTCTTAGTTCTTGGTCCAGTGCTGTTTATAATTGACATCAAAGACACCGAAGTTGGACTAAATAATCTCATTTGTATGTTTGCTGACGACACAAAGATTGGTAATTTGATTTTCTCTGACGAAGACAGAAAGTTTTCTGGAAGATTACCATAAAACTTCAGCTTTGTCTGATAGATAGGGGGTGCTATTTAATACATATAAGTGCCAGGATCTTACAATTGGTACAAAAAATTAAGAGATTCGATCACGAAATATTTGGCGATAAACTCAAAAGCGTTCAGTGTGCCAAGGACCTTGGTGTCAGAATAGTGTCAAATCTGAAACTTTCACAGGAATGCACTGACGCAGCAAACAAAGCGAAGAGAATGCTGGGCTTCATTGACAGAAAGTTCTCATTGAAGAATTAAGATGTAATACTTCCACTGTACAATAGTTTAGTTATACATCGTTTAGAATATGCGGTACAATGTTATTCTCCCTATCACGCAAAGGACATTGTTAAATTAGGTGTGTAACGTAAGGTAATAATGATGTCTTCTTTGCGCAGAAAAACTTACGACGAAAGGCTCTCATCCTTTAAGCTGTTCTCTCTTGAGAAACGTTGCCTCCGAGGAAAACGGATCGAAGGTTTCAAAATACTCAATGATGTAAGAAATGTGGACAAATCCAAATTGTTTTTTGGTCGATGACACGTTCCGAAAGAGAAATAATGACACAAAACTATTGTAAACTACACTTTTCAGACTACACCAAATCTTTCTTTCCCGAGGTTGTAGCGCGAAAATGGAGTAAACACCCACCCACAGTGGTCCAGGGCAGTGCGATTAATTTCATATTAAAGCAGGCTCGACCGTCACTTACATCAACTTGATATTCTCTGAAGTCGAAATGCAAAGTCTTGGCGGCATTAAATTCAATATGATTTCACTTAGGTTGAAAGGCAGATCACCAAGTTTGAACCAGAGGGTCTGTGTGGTCTGAATATCTGTGTAAACCTATGTAAATCTCTCTCTCTCTCTCTCTCTCTCTCTCTCTCTCTCTCTCTCTCTCTCTCTCTCTCTCTCTGATAAAAACAATAACATACATACATACAAACAGATAGACAGAGACAGACTGACAGACAAACAGCCAGCCGGCCACACACACACACACACACACACACACACACACACACACACACACACACTCACACAGATATATAATTTAGTATTGACCACAAACAAAATTTTGATTAATTGTCCTAACATGCATTTACAAAATATTAATGTGTGGTGCGGTATCACAAGGGATGTGCTAACAAAAAATAGCCAGGAAACAGCAAGTAAAGTAAATCGAATCAACAAGTAAATCGAATGAAAAAAATAAAACAAAGAAACCTACATTAAACACATTATCTAAGAATAATGTCCATAAAACACATAAAATAAAGACCTAAAACTGAAATGAAGATTAAGAAACACAAATTCAACGACATAAGAAAACTAAAGTAAGAACATATAAATCAGCATATTAAGCAAGTAAAAAGATGATTAGATAAAACAAAGACACCTAAATTGAACACAATATATAAAAAAATGTCCATAAAACACACACACACACACACACACACACACACACACAGTGCTCCAATAGCTCAGTGGTAAAGCTCTGCGCTGCCAGGCTTGACGAACTCGCAGGTGGAGGTTCGACTCGCTCAGGCCGGAATTTTTCACTGAAATGGTGTGTGTGGTGTGTACAGGTTCCAGCAATACCTAGGGATCGACTAATGAGCCTTGCTTTAATCGGGAGGGTACATGATGGCGATGGGGAGTCCAGTTCGTGATCAGGCCATGGTGAGTTATACACGCACGTACACACGCTCAGACAAAAAAAAAAAAAAAAAAATATATATATATATATATATATATATATATATATATATATATATATATATATATATATATATATATATATATATATATATCACGAGAATAATAGGAGAAGAAAAGTGCCAAACGTTTTGCCGCAGGTTGATCTTGATGCCCGTTCATTGTATGTGGGCCGCAAATTAGCCCCATCAGGAACCCACAAGCGCAGTACTTGGTCGACACGCCCTTTCTCTTCCTCTTCTCTCTTCAGTTTCTCTCTTCTAACCTTTCCGTCTACTATTTCTTTTATGCTGTTGCTCTTACTCCTCCTCCTTCCAACTCTTTCGTTCTGACCTTTTCTCGATTCTTCACCAGCGCCATCCTCTTTCTCCCCCTCTCATTTCGTTTACTCCTTTCTTACTTTTCATTCTCCTCTCCTTCACATTGTCTTTCTTACTCGTCCTCTTTCTTCTCTCTTCACATTTTCTTTTTACTTGATACCACCATCCCCCACCCTCCAGATTCAGGCTGTTTCTCTTTTCACTTTTCTCATTTCTACTCTCCCTATCTCTCTCACACTCCTTTATATTATCATTCTAATTTCTTTTTTTTCCTTCCTTTCATTTTTTTTTTTACAATGATCCTTCACCACCTGAATTTTCAACTTTCATTCTCTTCCTTTACTTCTTATCTTAAATTGACTCGCATGCTGCCGTTCTTAACCTTCCCTTACTTTATTTTTTACTAACCTTACTTTCTACTTTACTATTTCACATGTATTCTCCTTTCCCACTTGCATTCCCATCCTTTTTAACTATATATACACACAATTTTCATTTTATTCCGAACTCCTCCTCCTTGGTTTTCACGGCATCAATTCTCTCTGACATTTAACTCTCTCTTAAGTCACATGCAATACTCTTTCGTCCTCCTTTTTCATTGTGTGTCTTTAACATTAATTCCTTCTCTTTCTGAACATTCCACTCCAACCTCCTTCGCCTGTTTCCTCACTTTTTTACCGTCTTACTAGCAGAGGTGGGCAAGTGCGGTACTTAGTGCGGTGCGGTAGGGTGGTAGTACCGCATCACAAAAAAGTACCGCACTACCACAAAGTTTCTGAAAATACCGCTCTACCGCGGACCGCACTAAAAAATCCTGCGGTACTTTTTTGCGGTACTTTGAAAACTATCGAAGACGACATTTGCAGCGCGGCATGCTCACAGATTTTTTTTTTTTTTTTATGGTGAATTGGACTCAGTCGGTATCAGTCATCAGAATCAGTGTTTCAATCATTTTGACATTTCAGTTATTGTTCAAAATTAAATACTAAATAGACAGACTAAACTACTACACTGCGAGTCTTCTTTAACCCGCGTGGTGCCGGCCATTTCACCCCCGGACCCGTCCGTGGTGCCGTCCGATTTTTCATTGTACTATTTTAAGCATGTGTCCTTTGTTTGGATAGCCAGGATATGGACTGAAGTATTTTTTTTATTTTGACTACCGCTACAGCAGTACCGCACACCGCGTACCGCACTGGGAAAGAAAAAAAATGGGACCGCACTACCGCAACTGCACTACTCCGGAAAAAAGTACCGCATTACCTCAACCGCACTACTGATTTTTCAGTACCGCGCCCACCTCTGCTTATTATGGGCTCCTCCTCCTCTTCCTCCTTAGCCCATTCCTATTCCTACTCCTCTCTCTCCCTTTTCTTGATCTTACTCTCCTCCTCCCCTTGCTTCTGGTTTATTCTTGGCCAATGGAAGTGCGTTACAGGAGCTTCACGAAGGCATTGAGGGATCGATAGCAAGGCCGTGAGTGAGGGAAGGAAGCAAGGGCGAGCGAATGGTAGAAGAATGGAAGAATGATAAGAGAATGATGGTTGGGATGTGTGAAGTTAGGAGTCAAGGCGAGTGAATGGCATAAGAATTGGAGGATGAGAAGAGAATGAGGGAAGGGTAATGAGATTGATGTAAATATTGATGGAAAAAGAGTGGAAGGATTAGAAAGAGGAAACGAGGATGGTAGAAGTGAGGGAAAGGTTAGTTGGTGAATGGAGCAAGAATGGAAGAGGGAAAATTGAAGGAGACATGAGGAAGGAGCAAGTTCATGATTGAAGGAAGAATACAAGGGTGATAAAGATGGAACGAAGGAAGGGGAAACGAAGGAAAGGGGCGATGTGACGAATGAAGGAAGAATGGAAGGGGGAACAAGGAAGGGAAAAGTGAGGGAAGGAGGAATGTGATGACTGAAGAAAGAATGGAAGGATGCTAAGAATGGAACGAAGGAAGTTGAAACGAAGGAAAGCGGAGAGGTGATGAATGAAAGAATGGAACAGGAAACAAGGAAGAGAGAAGTGAAGGGAGGAGTAAGGTGATGATTGAAGAAAGAATGGAAGGATAATAAAAGAACGAGGGAGCAGGAGGAGTAGGACAGGGGCGAAGTGATGAATAAAAGAAAAACGGAGGTATGATAAAGAGGGAACGAGGAAGGGGGAGTCGAGGGAACCTGAACCTGAGCTAAAAAAAATATCAAAAAATATGCTTCCCACAATATACGAGGATACATTTTTTTCAAGAGGCTCTGAAGCAATCTCACCGCCTTTAAAATAATGATTGATTCCCAGCCAAAAAATAATGCAAGACTCCGGTAGAATCTACGGGGAAGGGACGGGGCACCTGCCCGTCCTTCCACCTTGTGTCTTTCACTTACTGCCTGTCTGATTTCCTGCCTGCTGACATTTCCACCTGTCCGCTTACATGATGCCAGCCTGTTTACCTACAAGAGAGAGAGAGAGAGAGAGAGAGAGAGAGAGAGAGAGAGAGAGAGAGAGAGAGAGAGTAGGAGTAATCCGCTCTAAAAGCATACATGTGTTCCTACACTCGACATGGTTTTCTTTTCATGCCCAACATTAAAAAGGCATGCATGCATAATCTCTCTCTCTCTCTCTCTCTCTCCTCTCTCTCTCTCTCTCATCCTTATGCCTGCATGTTTCTCCTCTACCTCTGTTATCTTTCTTCTCCTCCTTCCCCTTCTCCTGCTGTTCTTCCTCCTCTTCTTTCCTCTATTTTTTTTATCTTCCTCTGCCTTCTCCTCCTTTTTGCTACTTCATTGCCTCATCTTTCACCCTCCTTCAATTCCTACTCTTAATAACTCTTCTTCCATATTCTGCTCCTACTTCACTTTCTCTCCCAATTCTTCCTACGTTCCTAAGTTGTTCAAGTGGATGAGTTACCAATGATTATTTTCTTATATATGTTAATTTTGTCGAATAGATTTGCATTATTTTTTTTTTTTACATTTTTGTTTTCTTATTTGGTTCATGTTTCTTTGTTTCTTCACGCGGCCGTTTGTCGTGTTTTGGATATCAGGATTTGCTTCATTGATTCACCAAATATATATATATTTTTTGTTCTGCGTGATTGCATTTCTGTTTTCCCCGTTAGATGGCCTTTCTTACTTGTATGATATGATTTTTTTGTGTGTGAGAGGCGAATTTTTATTACTTTTTTTGCATACAATGACAGTTCCCTTTGTTTACCATGCATTTCATCATTATGAATATATATATATATATATATATATATATATATATATATATATATATATATATATATATATATATATATATATATATATATATATATATATATATATATATATATATATATATATATATATATATATATATATATATATATATATATATATATAGATATATATATATATAGATATATATATAGATAGATAGATAGATAGATAGATAGATAGATAGATAGATAGATAGATAGATAGATAGATAGATAGATAGATAGATAGATAGATAGATAGATAGATAGATAGATAGATATAGAGATAGAGAGATAGAGAGATAGATAGATAGATATTTTAACGAAACAGCGACTTTATTTTTTGGCTTTATATTCAGGGTCTCGTTCGTTCTTACTCATCAATAGTTTTACAAAGGTCGTTAGTACGTGGCATTATGTTCATCCGCACAACTTTTATCTGGTCTCATTACTGTTGACCGCTGTTATTCTCTATTTTGACCTTTTCAGCTCCCATGTTTCAGGAATAATAATGACAAGTTTGCTGACACGCCACCGTCCGAATAAGGACAAAAAAACTTTCTCGGACATTAATTCCACAGAAGTTTGAGTGTGTGTGTGTGTGTGTGTGTGTGTGTGTGTGTGTGTGTGTGTGTGTGTAATGGTTGCGATCACCACTTAATCTGTTTTACTGTCAACATATGTCACAAACTCGTAGATAATCCGTCAGTGATACCAGATTACAAAAGAGCAAATTTCAACTTAGCCCTTGCGCTGCTTCCCCCTACGACCTGGGACCAACTTGACCTCACCGACAATACAATCGACAACGCGTGGAACGTCTTCAAAGATAAGCTGTTGCAGGTAGAGAAGGGTACAGTGCCTACGAAATCCTGGCGAGTAAATGGGGCCGTAGATCCACCGTGGATGACCAGAAAAATAAAAAGGGCAGTAAACCTAAAAAAAAGGAATTATAATCTGATGAAAGAGAATGCCACGGCCGAAGCCCGTACACAGTACCACAACAGCCTCAAAGCTTGTCGCAGCCTTATTCGGAGTAGCAAACGTAAATATGAAAAGCAAATAGCGCGCGAAAACAAAACTAACTCCAAGATTTTTTTCACGTACATAAGATCGAAAAAGAAAGTAAAATCCAATATTGGTCCCCTGACAGACGAAACTGGATCTGTAACTCAGGACAGTAAACAGAGGGCCAGAATCCTCAACAGTAACTTCGCATCCGTATTCACAGTCGAGGACATCGAAACCATTCCCGAGGGCCCTGACCCGCCGAGGGGGATCACTCCCCTGGAAACTGACTCAATATGCGACCTAAAAGTGAAAAAGTACTTCGACAAACTCGGCACGAACAAGTCAACGGGACCTGACAGTTTGTCCCCGCGGTTATTAAAAGAGCTTAAACACCAAATACTTCAACCACTCACTAACGTATTTAACCGGTCAGTTCAACTGAACAAGGTCCCGGAAGAGTGGAATATGGCGAACGTAACACCGATTTAAAAAAAAAAAAAAGGAGACAAAAGCGTTGCGTTAAACTACAGGCCTATAAGTTTGACATCAGTGGTAGGAAAAATACTCGAAAAGATTATTAGAGACAAACTTGTTAAGTTTCTAGAAGACAATAATATAATCTCCGAAACTCAGCATGGCTTCAGAAACAAGCGCTCCTGCCTAACGAATTTATTAGACTTCTTCCAAGGTATATATAAGAACTGGGATGCCCACATCCCCAGTGATGTTATATACCTGGACTTTCAGAAAGCCTTCGACAAGATAACGCACGAGCGACTCCTTAAGAAACTCCACTCGGCAGGCATTGGAGCCAATCTGATCGCGTGGATAAGAGATTGGCTCACCGGCAGAAAACAACGAGTACTACTGAACGGACAGCCTTCCGCTTGGCTTCCAGTCACTAGTGGAAAGCCTCAAGGGTCAGTGCTTGGACCCATCCTCCTTATCAAATATATCAATGACCTAGAATCAGGACTGAAATCCACAATATCAAAATTTGCTGACGACACCAAGGTGGGTGAAAAGGCCCTCACAAAGACCGACTGCGAAATCATTCACAAAGACCTCAATCACATTATCGAATGGTCGGAAAAATGGCAAATGTCCTTTAATCTTGACAAATGCAAAGTCATGCACATTAGGTCCCAAAATAGTAACCACACATACATCATGAATGGGAAACCTCTGCAGGCGATGCAGGAGGAAAAGGATCTTGGAGTCACTAACAGCAGTGACCTGAAACACGCGAATCTCTGTAAAAAAGCATATAACAAAGCCAACACTATGCTCGGGTTCATAGCGAGGAACTTCGAGTGTAAAACACCAGACGTGATGCTGTCCTTGTATAATTCCATGGTAAGACCGCACCTCGAGTATGCAGTACAGTTCTGGTCTCCTAATTACAGAAAGGACATTGATTTACTAGAAAGGATTCAACGACGCGCAACGAAGATGATTTCAACCTTAAGGGCTCAACCGTACGAGGAACGACTCAAGCGACTCAATCTCTTTACATTGGAGAAAAGACGCCTAAGAGGGGATATGATTCAAGTCTTCAAGTACCTGAAAAAGTTCAATAACGTCGATTACTCCAAATTCTAGAAATAATGGTTTACCCATTCAGTCGAGTCGATGTAACACAGACATTGGAAGGATATTCTTTTCAAACCGAGTCATCCGCCACTGGAACAATCTTCCCTCAGAAGCAGTAAATGCGAATACCATCAACTCCTTTAAATGTAGAATCGACCGTCATTTCGCTGCGTAGGGAGTAAACTGAATAACGAGGTGCTTTCATCTGCTCCTCAATATCGAGGTGCTTTCATCTGCTCCTCAAGCCACAAGTGGCTGTCGAGCAGATTAAATCACCCAAGCGGGCAACCTCGTAGTGAGCCAACAGGCTTTATGTTGCCTGCATTTCCATGTTTCCATGTTTCCTCTGTGATGGGCTTTTCTAGTATAGTCCGGCAGCCGAAGGATTTTTTTTTTTTTGCCTAACCTTGCATATGGGTATAATTTTTTTTTTTTTATAGGCCCAAAAATGTTGTCTACACACCCAACATTATTAATCCACCTGCTGGACATCTGTCAGCCTTGAGCAATTTTCAGCACAGGACTAGCTGTATGTGATTATAATTCTCGATTATTTTTTTCTAATTTTGCTCCCTCGTTTGCTGGATTGTTTTTGTTGCTTGTGTCGCTATCCAGAAGTGGGAAATAAAATATCTTAATTATATAACTTTAAGAAAATGCTCACAGGCAAGAAGTTTCCACAGTGTTTACGAGCTTCACGAATGGTGGCAGAAGTAATCCTTGAACCAATCCTTGAAGACACTTCAGCCAAGTGTTATGAAGACCTCATGGAGAATTTGGAAAATAGAGCAAACCAGAGCCGTACATGAAGAGTATGGACTGACTGCCTCATAAAGCCTGTCCTCATCATGATGGCATATGTCAGAGCAGAGAGAGAGGCAGATTGGTCCCTGCATGTAGAGTGTGTGAAAGCAATGATAGTATATGTCTTTGCTGCAGGGCACTCAAACTATGCCAGAGTACTTTTGATCTACCTGAGAACGATTGGGAAACTACCATCAGATATCTTTGCTGATTTCCTGAATGGCAAACATGTCATGCGGCATATGGAGGGGCTATGGAATGGTGTCTGGAGTGACATGTTCATAGAATCAACCTTCATGAGGTATGGGCATGGGCGAGCTGGAATTGTTGGAGTCACACTCAGACCAGAAACCCTGAAAGCATGGGCCCTCAGCCGTCATGTGTGCAGCCAGTTAATGGAGGAGTTGGCTGGCATGAGGGGTGAGACAGTTGATGAAAGATTCCAGAGGACTCACAAAGAGGAGTCAGTTGCTCGTGTGGAAAGTGATAAGAAAGACAGATATGAAATCAGAAAGAGGATTGATATGTGTATCCACCCTCTCAGTCCTGATGCACATCCAGATCAACTTGTCAACTTAGCCACTGGTTATGTTGCTCCATCATCAGTGAATGTTGACAAGGCACTAAGCATTGCTGAGGAGCAGGTTGCTGAGTTTCAGAAATATTTGCCAAATGGGTATTGGAACAATAGTAAAAAAGAGTCACCACCATGTCCGTGATAGGAAAGGGAATAAAAGATGGCCTAAAGTCATGTATGATACAGAACTCATCTTCTCAAGAGTTATTGGACTACAAGCCAGTTCTTAAAATGTGGACTTCAAAGACGTTCTCTCCTATGAACTAACACCCATCCCCACAGCTCTGTTTGATGACTCAGTTAAGCCATAATACCATGCCATCATCATCATCATATTTGCGGTACCTCAAGAGTTATATATGTGCCTTTCTTAATACTGGTGGACATTTCACTCTACTTATTGAAATTATCTGTATTGGTAAATTAAGTATGCTACACTGTATATATGTACCTGATATTTCACTGACCCAAATTTTGTGTAGTCATTTCAGGAGAAATGAGACTGCAAGTCCAAAGCTGTTCTGAAGAAGCAGACAAGAGTTGCGGTGCCAGTGAGGAATACTGACAAGATCGACTGTACTGTTCTGGATGACTGTGCAGTCCTCTGGGTTGTTCCATGGCCACCTTCAAGTATAACTGACCAAGCTCTGGTCAGTCTTTCAAGCACTATTTGCAGCGAAGATTGAAAATTGGAGATGTCAGCCTTGTGTTTGATAGGTATACATTGAGTTCAGCACAAAGTTATCTACTCGCAAGACTATAGGACCTAGTGGCTACAAGGTGTTCCAACTTTCTTCCAAGTCTTCACTTCCCCCTCAGAACCAACTTCTCAGTATCCCAGAGAATAAGAAACAACTTATTCAGATCATAGTAGAGACTCTTGTGAATGACACCACATTTGTTGAAGGATGCCACAGCAAACTGGTCGTGACTGGGCAGAACCCTACCCCTACTGATATATCACGAGAAGACGTCACTTCAAGACATAATATGGAAAACACCCATGAATAGACAGATTCAATAGTAGTTGCACAAGCCATTCGTGCAGCAACTGAGGAGGGGAAGCATGTTGGAGTTGTTGCAGATGACACTGATGTATACATCATACTAAAAAAAGTACAAAAGGTACCAGAGCCTTCGCACTCCTGCTAACCATGATCTTTATATTTCTTCCCGGAATCGTGCCAGATCTATTTTTCGATTTACCCAAAACTCCTTCATTAAAAGAAAATGCCAAAACCTTGCATTTTATAATTCTTCCCGGGACTTCTGGCATCTAGCCAAAAATATCTCCTCCAACTTCACTTTTTCTTTCCCTCCTCTCCTTAGTCCTGACGGCAGCACCGCTGTCTCATCTATCTCTATCGCTGAACTCTTCTCTCAAGAATTCTCTAAAAACTCCACTTTGTACGATTCTGGGCATATTCCTCATACCCATCCCCCCCTCTGACTTCTTTATACCTGTTATTAAGATTTTTAAGAATGATGTTTTATATGACCTCTCTGGCCTCAGTCCTCAGAAGGCTTATGGACCTGATGGAGTGTCTCCTATTGTCCTTAAAAAAAACTGTTTTCGTGCTGACACCCTACCTGGTCAAACTCTTTCGCCTCTGCCTGTTAACATCTACCTTTCCTTCCTGCTGGAAGTACGCCTTCATACAGCCTGTGCCTAAGAAGGGTGACCGTTCCGATCCCTCAAACTACCGTCCAATAGCTTTACTATCTTGTCTATCTAAATCTTTTGAATCAATCCTTAACCAGAAGATTCAAAAGCACCTTTCCACTTCTGATCATCTATCAGAATCTATCTGATCGCCAGTATGGGTTCCACAAGGGGCGTTCTACTGGTGATCTCCTTGCCTTCCTCACTGACTTTTGGTCATCCTCTCTCAGCCGTTTCGGTGAAACCTTTGCTGTTGCGCTGGACATATCAAAAGCTTTTGATAGGGTCTGGCACAAAACTTTGCTTTCCAAACTACCCTCCTACGGATTCTATCATTCTCTCTGCACCTTTATCTCCAGTTTCCTTTCTGACCGCTCTATTTCTGCTGTGGTAGACGGTCACTGTTCTTCCCCTAAACCTATCAACAATGGTGCCCCGCAGGGCTCTGTCCTATCTCCCACTCTCTTTCTGTTGTTCATTAATGATCTTTTTTTCCAAAACGAACTGCTCTATCCATTCTTACGCTGATGACTCTACTCTGCATTACTCAACTTCTTTTAATAGAAGACCCACACAACAAGAACTAAACGATTCCAGGCTGGAGGCTGCAGAACGCTTAGCCTTAGACCTTACTATTAGTTCCGATTGGGGCAAGAAAAACCTGGTGTCCTTCAACACCTCAAAAACTCAATTTATCCACCTATCCGCTCGACACTATATTCCAAACACCTATCCCCTATTCTTCGACAACACTCAGCTATCACCTTCTTCAACACTAAACATCCTCGGTCTATACTTAACTCAAAATCTCAACTGGAAACTTCATTTTTCTTCTCTTACTAAATCAGCTTCTTCGAGGCTGAGCGTTCTGTATCGTCTCCGCCAGTTCTTCTCCCCCGCACAGATGCTTTCCATTTATAGGGGCCTTGTCCGCCCTCGTATGGAGTATGTATCTCACGTGTGGGGGGGCTCCACTCAGCTCTCCTGGACAGAATGGAGTCTAAGGCTCTTCGTCTCATTAGCTCTCCTGCTCTTACCGATTGTCTTCTACCTCTTTAATTCGGCCGCCATGTTGCCTCTCTTTCTACCTTCTATCGATATTTTCATGCTGACTGCTCTTCTGAACTTGCTAACTGCATGCCTCCCCCCCCTCCCGCGCCCCCGCTGCACACGACTTTCTACTGTCCTACATCATATTTTCTATCCTGTCCTACCTCATCTATTCTATCCTGTCCTACCACACGTAGATTACTAGTAGTAGCGGTAGTAAACAGACACCCTCGCCATAGACCCCCAGGTCTTCTGGTGTCTGTTCTTCCTATGTATTCCTATACTGTCCAAAGCCCTTACGCAGGAGTTAACCAGCACCTTCACTGGTAAACTCCGGAACAGCCTTCCTTCGTTTGTATTTCCTCCAGCCTATGACTTGACCTCTTTCAAGAAGAGTGTATCAAGACACCTCTCCACCCGAGATAGACCTCTCTTTTGGCCACTCTATACTTTTATCTTTTATAAGAGCGGCGAGTAACGGGCTTTTTTTTGTACTTTTTGTTGCCCTTGAGCCGTGACCTTTGATGTAAATAAAAATGTATACTGTTGTATCACTATTACAACCAATCACTCACTGTCTCCATGACATTATTTCCTACAAAGTCAGAAAGAACCATCATTGACATAAGAGCAACAGCAGGCAAACTTGGAGACTTATGCCTTGCACTCTTACCAGCTCATGCTTTAAGTGGGTGTGACCACGTTCCAATGCACTGTAGCATAGGTAAGATGAAAATGTGGAAAACTGTTAAAAGTGGCAAGTGCAGCATTAGTCTCCTCGGTGATCTAGCTGCTAATATGGAAACTGTTATACGCGAAGCTACGAAGTTCGTGTCTGCTTGTTATGGCATTGACGAAGTGAACTCTATGACTGATCCCTGAGTGAAAGTATGGATATCAAGGACAGGGAAGAAAACTGCAAGTAAAATGCCAATGCTTTGCTTCCTGCTGCCGACGTCAGAGGCCTTCAGGGATAAAGTTCTTCTTGAACCTCCAGATGCAGACCCACTGAGTATGGTTGGGAAAGGAATTAAGAAACAAAGTTCCTCCAGCCTGTTACACTGCCAGGATCACGACAACAAGCACCAGGTTTCATTATGAGGGTAGTCTGCTTTTCTTATGCTACAGACAAAAAAAACTGCAATACCAGGGACTGCGGATGTGTCTCAGCCAATCTTGCATGTACCATGTATTGTCAGTGTCAAGGAAGCTCTCTCTCCAACAATGAACATAAAATGCAGGCCCCAGATGAACATTCGGATGAGGAACATTCTGACGAGGAGGAAGAAGCCGACGAACAATTGTGATGGCGAATTCGGATATTTTTTAACAGGGTTCTTTTTGTTTAATTAAGCATTTTAAGCAATATAACACATGATTTTGTTTGTTCCCGTGTTTATTACCATAATTTGTTAACATAAAATACCACATAAAAGATCATTTAGTTTATAATGCCAAAAATCAGTATATTCTTATTTTGTCATAACGGAACCCCTATTGTGAAAAATGTTCAAAGATGAGCAAGGGTCAGCAGGTAGAAATGTGTTATTTAGGTGCAGAATGAGCAAAATCACCTTTAAAAAAACTTTATACCTCAAAGCGAACCCCAGCAAGGGTTCTGCCGGACTAGTTGACAAAAGGATACACAAAGGGCTGATACTACTGTGTAGTGTGTATATGTCGCAAACGCTCTCTTTGACTAACTCAACGGGAAGCACGCCGCTTACTTATTACTGTCCACCTTTCCGAGACGATTGCCTGCCTTTCCCTGAGACGCGTATATATCATCAGGTGAGGGATGCGCCGCAGCTCTCTTCTCAACACAACTGGAGCTCTCCTGGCGATGGAGAGAACGAGGGAGGAAGAGCTCGATATATTGAAGGTGCCGGAAGAGTGCAAGAGATTTTTAGAGGATTTCAGGAAGCAAAGGTCAATTGAATTTTATGTGACGCGTTACTGTCCTTCTGAGAGTAGGGCCGAGGTCACTAAAGCATGGAACTAAGAGGCAGGGCAAGACATTACCTGCTACAGAGAGGATAACAACAGGAAGAAAACTTAAATGAAAGAAAATACTTCCTTTGTGATATACTTCTGGCGTTCTTATTGCTGAAGTTACTGTTAGGTTGCTGGCGATGGTGGCAGACTGTCGAATGTTTAAGTCAGTAGTGGTTAGGTCCGAGTGCTAATTAAGGCTATCATGTTGATGTTAGCTCTTGTTCTTAATACTGATGTGCAACGCTAACGAAGCTCATAACTTTTTTACTCCAATTCTCATCCACTTCCAACCACCCTCTCATCCACACTTCAATACGTTTCAAAACACCAGACAAAAATATAAAACCATGATTATTCAGTTAAGAAATGATTTCCAAAGTAGTTATTGCCTACGATAAAAATTCGGGGAGAAAAAATGTTGGTTGCGCATTTTATGTTAACCGGTCATAACAGTTGGAGGAATACATAATGTATGTGTGTGTGTGTGTGTGTGTGTGTGTGTGTGAGAGAGAGAGAGAGAGAGAGAGAGAGAGAGAGAGAGAGAGAGAGAGAGAGAGAGAGAGAGAGAGAGAGAGAGAGAGAGAGAGAGAGAGAGAAATGGGGGGAAGCGGAAGGGTTTAACGGGTAGAAGAGATAGGAGAGAAAGGGAGAAGAGAAATCGCAGATAATAGATGAGACCTTAGAAAAGATAATCAAAGAATTATAAAACAAGAGTAAAGAACAAATGAAAAAGTAAGCGGGAGAAGAAAACGTGTGGGAGTTGTAACGTGACATTTTACACTGTCATTTTTCCCGATTTTGTGGGCTGAGCATATTGGGTGCATTTTTGAATAGGTTTCCGTGGCGGTTACAATTTAAAACGATAAATTAAGAGTTGCAGCGGATAATTGAGAGCAGCAGCATCTTCACCCCGACACATTTTTATTCTAAATATTTATATCATTCCACAACACTTCAAAATTAGCTTTTGGTGTCTCGTTATATAAAAGTATGGAAAAGAATGGAAAGAACTTTACACTGGAATACCCAGACAATGGTAAAGTTCTAAGCGGTGCTTGGGTTTGATATCAATAATATTAAGTGGTGCATCAACAATATTAAGAAGGTAGAAGGTACTCTGGACGCGTGGTGACCAGACTATAAAACAAATAAAAAGTCGGTAGACTGCTGTCACAAGGCGTGTCCGATTTCGTGGATAATGTATGATAGCCTACGCATATTTAACAGTCGTCAGTGTCAATAATATGCAGACAGCAATAACAAATACCGACAATTATAGTTGATTATGAGTAAAAAAATAATAGTAATGTTGCAAACAGCTGTTTTGGTAATTTACAAGGTCGCTGATTATAATTATTAAACAGCCTTGAAGCTGTCCACCACCGATAAAATTAGCAGGCTTCACATTAATAAAACAGCTATTTGTGACATTACTATTTTTTTTTATAACTCAAAATAGACTATAATTGACAGTATTTGTCATTCCTGCCTGCATATCATTGACACTGACGACTGTTTGCTAAGCATAGGCTATCATATTATCCACGAAATCGGACACCCCGTGACAGATGGATGCCAGCGCACGATAATGCTCACTTCGGATTTGGGTGAACCGACTATACTACATAAGAAGGCAAGTGGAGCTAAAGAAGAAAAGGCCATGGTATACGGAAAAGTTGACGCGGAGGCAGAAAAGGAATGCAGTAGGGGCTTTTCTCTGGACGCAGGTTTGTGGATGCGAGACACGTGCCGCGGGAGCAGAAGAAAAATAATGAAGGGTGAGAGTAGCATAAATAAACACGGATTATAGAAAAAAACATCGGAGAAAACATGGTAGGCAGAGTCAGGTGTGGGGAGGCGCCGCTATTCTGTGACTAAGGAGGTCACACAAAATGCGTGAGAACAGTGTGAAGGTATGATTGCGATACTCTACTGAACAAATTTACTTGCAAACAGGAGAGAGGCTGTATAGGTGAGGTATTGAGGTATTGAAGGCAAACAATGCAAACATTAATACTGCTGGATTTGTTGAAAGAATAAGTGATAACATGCTGTAAAAATGATGTATACAAGAAAACTGACCAATAAGTGTAAACAAGAAAATAAACAGGGGAGTGAACGAAAGGATGTGGGCAGAGACAGGGGATAGAGTAAAGGTCGGCGCTACTTTCATGGCATGAGAGACTGAGTGGAAGGTCAGGTCAGGCGAGAGAGGGTCAAATAGAGACACTCACCTTTCTGGATTCGCGGTGCGCCTCAAGCCTGATCGTTGGAACCTCGAAGTGGACGTCGTCGTCATCTGTGGCGGCGAAGACACAGACGGAGCGTTAGTGTGGTACAGAGACATGGACAGTCCAGGAAGACATACACCAGTGTTAAGATATAGAGATGACAGATACGACACAGAAATATAGATGGATAGATGAGTAGATGGATAAAGACATAGATAATCAAAGAATAAGAAAAAAACGTTCATGGTAAATCGGCACAGACGCTGTAATGATATCCTGGCTTACCTGGTCAAGGCATGCTCTATAGCATTTACAAGGCTTTATACTTTTGCGAGTATTACAATTATATTTAAATATTACTGGTTTTGTTATTATTATTATTTTCATTATTATTATTATTATTATTATTATTATTATTATTATTATTATTATTATTATTATCATTATTATTATTGTTATAATCATTATTATTATTATCATCATTATTATTATTATTATTATTATTATTATTATTATTATTATTATTATTATTATTATTATTATTGTGCTATTGTTAGAATAATTATCAACATAATCATCCTAATTAATAATGCAGTACGTCTTACACATATTCTCAACTATTTCGGGGCTTACACACCCACACCTTTAATAATGCTTTCGTAGAGACTGTGTGTATTTCCATGGATGGCTTTATGAGTATAGTGATAGTTTGACAAGACTTCTCCACAATGCATGTGAAAAACATTATCTAGAAACCCACTTTTCTCCTCTGTGGCTTTTGGAAATATTTGTTGTGGGAGCCGAAAGCATCTGAGAACACGAAGAATTGCCAACTATTAGCAAGGGCGAATCAGTGATGTGCTGTGATGCAAGGTGAGCAGGAAACCTCATTTCAAGGTCGGTTAAGTGCAGACAACAAATATCAGTATTAACACACATTGTTCAGAAACGAGTAAAAACCATGTGCAACGAGACCTTGAAACAATTTCATAAACTTGCGACTTCAACTTCCTAAACCTCTCCCACCCTCCAGTTATGAATAAGTAAAGAGATACATGCATACTTACGAAAACAAGTTACTTAGTAATTACACAAAATATATAACAAATAAAAAAATACAGCTCGCGGAAAGTATCGTTCTGGAGGTGAAGATGAAACGTTCCGCATTTTTCATGACCTTTCAACGTGACAAGAGTTGACAAGCTGAAAAGTGAGTTAAAAGCTGATAGACTAGATACTTACCTCGCCCGAGTGCAAGAGTCTAGTCAATCGTGTTACAAAGGTTCTTTGTATCACGTGACGCCTACTGATCTCAAACCTCGATCCGACTCGTCTGCCACCTGCCAACGAACTGCCTCAGCTCTACGTGTTGTGTGCCCCTGAGGCAGACGACGTGGAAATGTTGCCAGACACCTGGACATCCCCGGAGACGGATAGGTAACATTTTGGAGCTGTCTCTGTCTTTCTTTTGTTTCTCTTTCTTGCGGGTGAGAATTTTTCAAGCTTGTTTATCACATAACTTAATAATGTAAACTGGTATTCTCTTGGGCAACGCTGCTTTCACTATATTTTGTAGTAACACTGAGCAGGAAACCTTTCGTCCTCGTATATATTATACATTCCTTGGCCTGTTGGTACGAGCATGAACAAAAGGTCATTCTTTATGGCTGGCTGACATTTCACGCAGAAAAGCACCTTTGCCTCACCACCCTCCCCTGCCAGGCGCCGGTGGCTGCCGCACGTGCCGCAAACCCTTAAACCGCCTTTAATTAAGGCTTGTCTGCCAACGTTTCATAACAGCAAAAAGCATCAGACGCGTTCACTTGGGTCAAAACGAGGAATTTCATAAGCATTCATAATCTCGCAAAACACGTGCGTGTAGGATCAACCAGTCAGAATCTTATTTGCTATGAGTTACATTAAAACACCAGCAAGTGCAGCGCGTGGCCACAGAAAGTCGAAAGGAAACATTTCAAATCTTGTCAGCCGTGACCCCAGCAGAGCGTGAGCCCCTTTTGGCATGCGTGCAGTTCCTTGGTAGCCGGCCAGACACTTCCTCAGGAGGCCAGAAACTCTTAACTCAGCAAGGGATACTCAAGGGAATTTTAGAACCGGATTTACTTTAGTCATGATTCCTGGCTTAATGCTGTTGTAGCCAGTGAATCATTTTACGCAGAAACTATCCTTAGGTCTTTGTCCCTGGCGTTCCCTTGTTGTTCCTTCCCGATAAACGATGCCTCGATTTCTCTTTTTGATTCTTCCTGGAAAATCTAATAAATAATTCTTTCGCGTATACTCTCCGAGTGTCACAAAACCTTCATTACTAAGTCTTTAATTATTTGACTTTCACGGGAACATTTTAATTATAATGACAGTTCTGATCTCTTCCTTTTCATCTAGCGAGCCAAACTGCTTCCCGGTAGGGGTGGGCAGGTACCGGTACCAGTACTGATACTAACGGTACCAGCTAAACGGTACGGAACCGGTACCAGATTGCTCGGATTTATTTATTGGATTTATAGATAATTCTTCATGTCAGATTCTTTTTTTTTTTTTAGGTTGCTAATAAATATTGTTATTGTTATTAGACTATGATCGAGTACATCCATAATAACTATACATGCTATTTTTTATCGAAAAAAATAAATATTCACTTCATTCAGAGAGAGAGAGAGAGAGAGAGAGAGAGAGTGTGTGTACAACAGAAGAAACATCCAAATTGAGTGCAGAAATAAATGAGAGGAAAAAGTATTTTTTTCTCATTTATTTCTGCCCTCAATTAGGATGTTTCTTCTGTTGTACTCTCTCTCTCTCTCTCTCTCTTCTGCATGAAGTGAATATTTATTTTTCGAGAAAAAAGGCATGTATAGAATTATCCAGTAAATCCAAAAAATAAATTCAATAATAAAAAAATGGAGACGGGAGCTATAATGGAAACGAAAAGCAGGACAAAATGGTGGGAACTTGGGAAGACGGTCAGCGAGGCAGTGACTCAGCAGCGAGCACAACATTCAAGGCTTAATTTGTCTCCACAGGGCCCATACCGGTACCGCATGGAGACTGGCCAGCCCCGCGCGCCGTCAAGCGTCACCAAGATCCAAACGGTACCGGCACTAGCGGCACCGTTACCGCTAGTGCCGGTGCCGGTACCCAGTGCTGGGAAGACTCATGATCACTCGGCACTGACCATTACCGCTAGTGCCGGTACCGTTTGGATCTTGGTGACGCTTGACGGCGCGCGGGGCTGGCCAGTCTCCATGCGGTACCGGTATGGGCCTTGTGGAGACAAATTAAGCCTTGAATGTTGTGCTCGCTGCTGAGTCACTGCCTCGCTGACCGTCTTCCCAAGTTCCCACCATTTTGTCCTGCTTTTCGTTACCATCATAGCTGATCCCGTCTCCATTATTTTACTATTGGATTTATTGGATGATTCTTCATGTCCGAATCTTTTTTTTTAGGATACTAATATATATTGTTATTGTTATTAGACTATGAGTACATCCATAATAACTACGTATACATATGCTATTCTTTTTATCAAAAAAAATATTCACTTCATTCAGGAGAGAGAGAGAGAGAGAGAGAGAGAGAGAGAGAGAGAGAGAGAGAGAGAGAGAGAGAGAGAGAGAGAGAGAGAGAGAGAGAGAAAGTTTTATTAACCCGAGAACGTCGGCAGACCCTTTTCTGGGCATTCACGAGTCAGGCTGTGGTACGGTGGACCCTAAAAAGGGCTCGCCATAAAACACCTAATTCGAGCTAATTGTAGGCGGTGGTGCCATAGCGCAACCCACCATGAATGCCCTAGGTCATTGTGATGGATCAGCGATCTTGAGGTGGGCTTTTTTTGTCATAGGTGGTGCTGTAAGGTCATGGCATACTGAATTAGCAATCCATTTTTTTAATTTTTTTTATTTTTTTTTACGTTGTTGCCTATTGCGCCGGTAGGCATCTTCTCGGTGGGGCCTCATGGTCGGCCCAAGGCTTCTTCCAGGTGGGGCCTGATGGTCGGCCCAGCCCATTCTGGTGCAGGCAAGTGTTTATAGTGGCGCCATCTTGCATTGGCTCATGCTGCCCCCGGGAACTCGTACTTGATTCGCTTGGACGGCTTCCTCTAGAGTCCGGGTTGATGGGTGGTCTTCAGGACAGCATGTGGGTAGTTTTAAGCCACTCGGCGGTGACCGAAAAATCCGAGTGGTAGCGTGAGGATTCGAACCCGCGTCGTCCATCACGCGGCGAATGTGGGTCCAGTACGCTATCACCTCGGCCACCGCCTACAGTTACAGTTACAGTTATCACTTGTCAAATTCTCTATAGTAGACAACAAGCGAGTCTCGGCTAGATGCCACGCGTCACGGGACTGTTTATTTTATAACAAACACCACCCAAAAAGAATAGAGTTTGAGTAAAAGTAAATATTTTTAACGGCTTTATGGTTATGAGTGGAGTACTCTGATGTACGTTCCATGCTATTTTCTTGGTCTCATAATGCAGTGTAATTTTGTTGTTTCTCGGCTTTCTCTCAGCCGAAGCCAACGGGTTAACAGAAAATTTATTTAGGAATTTCATCAGACGGCATTAAGAAAAAATACCTCTTTAGAGTACCGGTACCGGTATCGGTACTAACGGTACCTGAGTTTTCGGTACCAGTACTTCCGGTACTCAAATACGGTACCTGCCCATCCCTACATCCCGGTGTAGCGTGAAAAATAGTTGCCCCGTGATAAACTGTTGCCTCCCCGTCTGCGCGTGCGTGGCCCCGCCCCTTCTCTCTCTCTCTCTCTCTCTCTCTCTCTCTCTCAGAGTCCCGCAGCAAAGTGTGCCAGAGGTGTGGCAAGGGAGATTTTGAAACAGTTGAGTTCATGACGCTGGAATGTGAGAAGTATGGGCGAGTAGGAATGAGTTTGATGAGAATAATTATCCAACCTGAAATGGGCTGTGTGAGATGAAAGAAGTGGTTGAAAGGACAGGGAGAGAATAGATGTTGCTGCTGCTGGAGCTGTGTGGGGAGACGATTGAGAGGAAAATTGTGGCAGTGAAAGAGTTCCTAGAGAGAATGAATGTGGTATGTTAGGAGTAGGGAGTAGAAAGTATGATGGCGTACTGTTTGTTTCTGTGTGCTATTTTTGTATATAGGTGTTGCCGTTACAAAGGTCTGATGTGGAAGAAATCCCAAGTCACCTGTAAGATCAAGATCAGGCATTGCGTGATGGGAGACGCGAGGCCTCCGTGCTCTGTCGAGTCTGGGAGCTCAAACGTGAAGCAACAGTTTTTCACGGGCAACTGTTTTTCACGCTACACCGGGAGACATGCCTGCTGGATGGCTTCCCCGAGGCGTTCCGCGCGGACCGCGCCGCGCCCGTCAGTCCTCAGACCTCAGGTTCCCGCCTCCCGGGCCAGGGCCAAATGCACACACTGTTTTATCAGACACGACACATACGCCGACGGAGTTTTAGACGCCGCCCAGAATTTACAGTCAGGTGTCTTCTGTGCCAATACTTTGTCTTGTACTCTTACTTTCCTTTTTTGAGCTACTACCACATATTCCCATACTAATTAATCTTTGGCATGAATAATTTTCTGACATTTTTTTCTATATATAGCACTAATCCCCCCCCCCCCCCTCTCTCTCTCTCTCTCTGAACCATAGGGTCTGTGTGGTCTGCATATCTATGTAAATCTCTCTCACGTGGGCAGCCTCCAGGGTCGTCCTCCTTGAGCCTTCCCATTTTCCTGTTCCCCGAGTGTGCCTCAATCTCAGCACTTATATATACTTATACTTGGTTGGGATTTCTGATTTGCGGCGCTGATTATGCCGCCAGACACGACCCAATCACATAAGCAGGGCAGGCGCGGCCCTGAAGAAGTTACAATATTACTGCTCGGGACACCATTGCTCTAACATTACGTTATATAATTCCTCTCAAAAGTTGAATGTTATTTATATGCTGTCGGTTCCCGTTAGCGTCATTAACAATTGCTCTTCTACTCATAAGTAATGGCTACAAAAGTTATCGCGGGAACATTTTATCATTCGTCATTAATGGGGCCGCTCAGCACACCACGTTCAGCAAGTCATGTTTCACAGCCTCACACGCGATCGTTCACTTCAGTCCAGGTGGAGTTTAGCGGTCACATGGCAGCCACTTGCGGGCTGCTGTAATGTTCTTGCCTGTGCTTCTTTCGTTTTATCGTAGCTTTTTGCAGTTGATTCGAATACGATGTTTGATCAAATATCTCCAAAGGGAACTTACTCTGTAGGGCCTTCTAGATTCTTGGTTGTTGAACTCTGAGCCGTTGTCAGACAACATAACTTTGAGGGAGATGTACTTAAAAAACGTTTCTTTATTCAATGTTGTCGCAACATATTTAGCGGACTTGCCTTTCAGTGGCACATATATAGAAAATCTACTGCAAAGATCGATGGCTAATAACAGATACTGGCATCCTTCTGTTGTAGGAGGTAGTTTCAACAAGTCTACGGCAATGGTGTTTCATGGGTCCTGAAGGATTAGGTAACTCGATATAGGTACAGGTTTGCTAAATGAATCTTTATTTTCCGTGCAGAACAACTCTATATATCCCCTACTTTCGTGTCTTTTCTTTTTAACTTTCTTTCTTCATTCCATCTACCTTCGTCTTCAGTTTCCTCGGCCGCTTTTCCATTCTTTCTTTCTCCTCTTTCGTCCACTCCCTCCTTCCTGCCCTCTCTTCCGCTCTAACCATATGTGCAAATATGCCTGGTCTACCTCCCTCCTCCTTCTCCTCCTTCTTCGTCTCCTCCTCCTTCTCCGCCACCAACACCTTCACCTCCACCTTCTACTTTTGTTTGCATCGCCTGTTCTTTCGCTTTTCCTCCTCTCTACTTTGGGTTGAAAAATTAAACACTGTTGACCTTTTCTTTCTCTCTTCCTTCGCTCCCTTCCGCTCTCCTCTCAATTACACACAAGAATGGCGGTATAAAAAAATAGCTTATTATTCCATAACTCAGCGAGATTTCTTGAGAGGCGCCACAGAGAGAGAGAGAGAGAGAGAGAGAGAGAGAGAGAGAGAGAGAGAGAGAGAGAGAGAGAGAGAGAGAGAGAGAGAGAGAGAGAGAGAGAGAGAGAGATTTACATAGATTTACATAGAAAATCAGACCACACAGACCCCATGGTCCAGACTTGGTGGTCTGTCCTTAAACCTAAGTGATTTTACATTAATCAGAAGACTCCAAAACGTTGCATTTCTACTCTAGTTGATATTAAGTTGAAGGAAGTGACGGTCGAGCTTATTTTTGAAGGAGTCAATCGTGTTACACTGGACCACTGATGATGGGAGCTTATTCCATTCTCGCACTACAACGTTGGTGAAGAAAAATTTGGTGCAGTCTGAATTTACTTGTCTACATCTGAGTTTTACGCCATTGTTCCTCGTGCGCAAAGTGTCATCGATCATAAACAATGTTGATCTGTCTACATTCGTGAAACCATTAAGTATTTTAAAACATTCGATCAGTTTTCCTCGGAGGCGACGTTTCTCAAGAGAGAACATGTTAAGGGTAGAAAGCCTTTCTTCGTAGGATTTGTTGCGCAAGGAAGGATAATTTTCGTTGCCCGACGCTGAACACCTTCTAATTTAGCAATATCCTTTGCATGGTGGGGAGACCAAAACTGTACCGCATATTCCAAGTGGGGTCTGACTAAACTGTTGTAGAGCGGGAGTATTACATCTTTATTCTTAAATAAAAAGTTTCTTTTAATGAAGCCCAACATTCTGTTCGCTTTATTTGCTGCATCGATGCATTGCTGTGAGAATTTGAGGTTTGACGCGATTTTGACCCCAAAGTCCTTGACGCATTAAACGCTTTTGAGTTTAACGCCGCGCATTTCGTAATCAAACTTCTTATTCCTCGTTCCAACTTGAAGGACCTGGCACTTGTCTACGTTAAAGGGCATCTCCCATCTATCCGACCAAGCTCAAATTTTGTGCAAATCCTCTTGGAGGCTTTGCCTGTCTTCGTCAGTGAGAACCGAGTTACCAATCTTTGTGTCGTCTGCAAATTTACTAATGCGGTTATTGAGTCCAACATCCACGTCGTTGATGTAAATAATGAAGAGCACTGGGCCAAGAACCGAGCCCTGAGGGACGCCACTAGTGACCGGCGCCCACTCTGAGTTAAATCCGTCAATCACTACTCTTTGTTGTCTGTTGCTCAACCAATTCGCGATCCATTGGTTTACCTGACCGTCAATACCTATTTGCTTTAATTTGTAAAGTAATTTGTGATGCGGGACTTTATCAAACGCTTTCTGGAAATCAAGATAGACTACGTCCAGTGATTTGGTTACGTCATAAACAGTGAAGAGGTCGTTATAAAAGGTTAATAGATTTGATAGGCAGGATCTTTTGTTTCGGAAGCCATGTTGTGAGTCCCCAATTAATGAGTGGCTTTCAAGGTAACTCACAATTTTGTCTCTAATTATGCCCTCAAGTAGCTTACCTACAACCGAAGGTAGACTAATGGGCCTGTAATTACCTGGTACTTTTTTGTCTCCTTTCTTAAAAATCGGTGTCACGTTAGCCTTTTTCCAATCTGAAGGGACAATGCCTTGTCGCAAGGACATATTGAATACGGTTGTGAGGGAGGAAAGTATTTAAATTGACTTTTGCAATGTTTACTCGCACGCACAAATGTTCAACGTTACTGTTTCTTGGTGTTTTGTCAGTAGGTTGCAAGTAGCTTTTGACAAAAAGGGCGACACCACCCCTCTACGGTTTACACGATCATTGTTGAAGAATCTGTAGCCATCTATGTTGTATTCGGAACTTAAATCAATATTAGTGGTGTCGATAAATGTTTCGGTTATAGCAATTACGTCAAAGTTTTCTGTCAGAGCAAGACATCGCAGTTCATCAAATTTGTTTCTTAGGCTACGCGCATTGAAACTAAGGACTCTTAGGTTATCTTGAAGCTTGGTAATAGAGGTACTGGAGGGTTCAATGTTACGAGTCTGTTGCGGTGTATGGTGTCTATCTACACGGGCGGGATGGAAGGACGTGGCTGAGAGTCGTTTTTTGTTGTTCGGGCGTTACGTACGGCGTTGTTGAGGAGCCTTCCAAATCTGGCTGCCCCGATGGGGGACAGGTGTATGCCGTCCCTTTGGAAAAGTCTACTCTGGCCGTAGAAATCGTTCCAGGCGTTAAAGAATTCGAGAGAGAGAGAGAGAGAGAGAGAGAGAGAGAGAGAGAGAGAGAGAGAGAGAGAGAGAGAGAGAGAGAGATAGGGGGGGGGAGGCACAAACAGACGCACGAACAAACAGTATAAGTGCCCGGACCGTTGGTCCACACCATCCATCACGGCTCGGAAAGAAGTGCAAATAACAGCTTGACGGACTCAAAAGATTGATCACAGGTGACCCGCTGTCCTTTTACCTGCAAACTTTGGAGTTCCGAGAAGCCTTGCATAGCACAGCCACAAAGAGTAATGCATCAATGTCGATTGCTGTGCTCTCTCTCTCTCTCTCTCTCTCTCTCTCTCTCTGTGTGTGTGTGTGTGTGTGTGTGTGTGTGATAATAATAATAATAATAATAATAATAATAATAATAATAATAATAATAATAATAAACGGTGTATTTAGTTGCGGCAGCCGTCAGGCTGAAAAATTACATATTATGAATACAATTTTCCTTCGGTAATGAAACAAGTACAAAAAGAAGGGGGCCGGGGAAGGGGGGACTGATATGTGTGGTGGGTTGGGGCGACGGAGCTTGGGGTGGAGGAGGGGGTGCAGTGCGGGGGTGCCTAGAGTGGGGGGAATGTGCGGTCCCTTCAGATGACGGTGAGGCCAGGTCACGTGTTAATCCTCAGGTCAGACGCTGGGTTCAGGTGACAGTCGATGGTGGTGGTGCAGGTGCAGGTATACCCAGGCTTAGTGATGAGGAGGTGCTAAGCTCCTGGGGCGGCGAGACACAGGTGGTGGGTGCTGCCCGGCTGGTTGGTGTAGCCGTGGGAACAAGTGCACAGCTTTGATATAGTTGCCGTACATCTTGCTCCGAACCTGAGTGACGAGGCTGCCACCTGAACCGACCTTCTTCTGCTGCTGGGTGACCTAGATGATGGTATCCTTCGGATCTTGAGGGTGTCGGCGGGGACGCTGTGGATGACGAGGCGTTGGCGACACACAGCTCACTACCCTTCCAGCACCACTAACACACTGCACTTACTGTATGTCTATACGTTACAACATTTCACAAAAAAAGTTCTTTGGAGTAATGAGTTCCTCGAATGAATGAGAAGGGGCGGGGAATGGGGAGCGAAGGAAAAGGAAAAGGGTCAACAGGCTGACCCTGTGGCTGCTATGGGGAGCGCCATGTGACACGTCTTGACCCCGTGAGTGTGTGTGTGTGTGTGTGTGTGTGTGTGTGTGTGTGTGTGTGTGTGTGTGTGGATCGTATGTGTGTGGGCGTGTGTATATGTGTGTGTGTGTGTGTGTGTGTGTATTTACGTTTCGCCGGTAGGCTTTCTTGGTGGGGCCTGATGGTCGGTCCCAGGCAGTTATGTCACAGGTGACACCATCTTCCTTGGCTCATGCTGCCGCCTTCCCGGGGCTCATCTTTGGGCCTCTCTTTAGATAATCTAGAGTCCGGGTTGATAAGTGGTCTTCAGGACAACATGTGGGTATTCTTTGGGACGGCCGGAGGCGATCAGTTGTGTGTGGTCTGCTCCCTAAGCACGATGTTAGTTCCCTCATTCTCAAGAATTCTGGGGATTAACGAACCTGTCAAGGATTTGTGAAGTAGTGAGGGAGTCATGTTTGTGGACGTCTGGGATCACTTTATTCATGACAAAAGTTTGCTAACGACGGACTTCACCTAAATTGTGTAGGCAAGGCAAAGTTTTGGTAGAGTTGAAGATGAGTCAAGTGCAGCGGCATCGTGGTATGGAAACTTCCGGTTTGGCTGGGAGGAGACAACACCCAGACGGTGGGGTCTACGGAGGTAGGAGTGTCAGGTCACAGGAGAGGGCGGGAGTAAGATCAGTAGCCGTACAGGTGTGTAGTGCTGAGGAGGAAGTCTGGTCACCAGACACGCAGGGGGGGGGCACTGAGGCAACGGTCAGGTCAACAGCCACACAGGTGGGTGATGACGTAGAAGTAGTTGTATATAGTCAGGTTTGACGCACTATTCCAGTGAAATAACAGTTGATATATGACGCACACTCGGCGAATAAATTAAATATCTATGTAAATGCCCGTAGCATTATTCAAAATCGTAACCACTTGATAATACATGGAATTGCTGAAAAAAACGACTTTATTTTAACCATAACATAATGGCTGAATACACACGACAAGTATCAATTAAGTGAAGTGGCTATTAATGGTTACAATGCGTTTGCTAAGTGCCGTCAACACAAAAAGGGCGGAGGTGTAATAATATATGCTAGAAGTAATTTATAAGTCATTCAGCTTAACACAACCGAGACAAAGGCATATGTTTCATTGTATGTACAAGTGACGATTAATAATGAAAAGTATATTCTGGGCGTAATTTACCAACCTCCTAAATCAAATGAAGACAGTGATGGAAATCTCTACGTAGAAATAGATAACGTTATCAGAAATAGAAATGTGGTAATATACGGTGACTTCAGTAACCCCTCCGTTAACTAGTCTGCCATCTCTAGCGATAGAGAAAGCTCTAGATTAATAATCTTCGCACAGGACACATTTCTTTATCAAACAGTTACCACGCCGACACGAGGAAACAACTTTCTTGATTTACTCTTCACGACCGACAGTCACCTCCTTAATGCCTGTGAGGTCGGCGAACCATTTGCAAGCAGAGACCACACCATTATCAGATGTGTTTTAAATATTGCAACAAAAAGCAAGAGAAAACTCACTTTCAATACCTTCCGATAGTAAAGCGAATCTTACGGACCTAAGAAGAGAATAAGCATCAGTAAATTGGAACCATTTGCTCAATACCGTCAGCGTTCAAGAAATACATAACCATTTCACTGCACAAATCTCAGCAAGCGTAAGGAAATCTATCCCATTTAAGCCACGAAGGGCAGAGAACCACAAGCCAATCATCGTCGAAAAAAGAAAACTGTATAACAAATCTAAACTGGCACACAATTCACAGGATCATACTAATTATATCAACATCAAGAGAGAGTGCGAAAGGAAAATCAGAAAACAGAAACACGAGTATGAGATGAAAATATCACTTGAGGCTAATAAAAATCCTAGGTTATTTTTCAGTTACATAAAAAAAAACTATTAAAAATAATATCGGCCCACGGTTAGCGATGATAAAGGCATGGCGTCGGTCCTACACTCAACCTTCAGTAGCGCATTCACAATAGAGAACATGATATCGATCCCCGCCCCGAGGAATATCTTTCAAGGCCCTGAAGCTTGCATTGGCCGAAATTGATATCAGTGAAGTGTGTGCGTACCTGCAAAAAATAGATCCAAATAAATTTCCGGGTCCCGACAATTTATCTCCTCGCGTATTAAGAAAATATAGCCAACAGCTAGAATTACCCATAACGGTAATGTTCAACAGATCATTAGCACAGGCAAGCGTGCCCCTTGCATGTAAAAGAGCCAATGTTACCCCGATCTTTAAAAAAAAGGGAGATAAAAAAACAAGCCTGTAATTATCGTCCTATCAGCCTTACGTCTGTCATAATTAAACTATTCGAAAAAATAATCAGGGGTAAAGTGATCACTTACCTCGAAACAAATGATTTGATAACTGATAATCAGCACGGATTTCGAAGTAACCGATCTTGCTTCACCAACTTATTAACTTTCTTCAATGACGTATATTCAAGCTGGGACGCAAGAGCCCCATGTGACATAATTTACCTAGACTTTCATAAAGCGTTTGATAAAGTTTCCCACGTTAGGCTTATTACAAAACTGCGTTCCCACGGTATAAATAACCATCTGTGCGCGTGGATTCATGACTGGTTCACAGATGTGGGGAGGCGGTGGCTGAATTGATAGCGTGACGGCCCCGCGTTCAGGAGGACGCGAGTTCAATCCCCGACCGGTGCCACCAAGCTGGGATTTTTCAGCCGCCGCCTAGTGGCTTAAAACTACCCACATGCTGTCCAGAAGACCACCTATCAACCCGGACTCTAGATTCTAGGATTAAAGATGAGCTCCGGGAGGGCAGCACGAGCCAATGCAAGATGGCGCCACTCACTATAAACACTCGCCTGCGCCAGAACGGGCCCCACCGGGAAGAAGCCTTGGACCGAACATCAGGAATTCAGGATCCACCGGCGCAATAGGCCACGACGTAAAAAAAAAAAAAAAAAAAAAAAAAAAAGATAGACAACGTGTAGTTCTCAATGGTAAAGCATCCGATTGGCAACCCGTAACCAGTGGCGTGCCCCAAGGATCGGTCCAGGGGCCAACACTACTTATAATTTACGGGAACGCCAAATTCGCCAAACTCGCCGACAGCACCAAATTAGGAGGTACGGTAACGAGCAGTAAAACTTGCGAAAATATTCAATCAGGTTTAATAAGACTTGCCGACTGGTGCGACAAGTGACAAATGTGTTTCAACGTATATAAATGTAAAGTAATGCACATAGGTGACAACAACCGTAACTTTAAATATTAGATTCAAGGACATGAACTCAGAGAAGTAAAACAAGAAAAGATGTTGGTGTCATTATCAGTAACACTCTTAAAATGAGCGATCAATGTACAGCGGAGAGTAAAAAAAGCCAATATGATGTGAGGATTAATCTCAAGAAACTTTGATTATATATCACCGAAACTTTTGAAGAAATTCCATCAGCATTTGTAAGACCACACCTAGAATACGCCGTCCATTTCTGGACACCGAATTATATCAAAGATCAAGTTTTGCTTAAAAAGATACAGAGACGAGCAACCAAACATAATCCAGTGTTATGTAACTTGCCGTATGATGAGGGTTAAAGCGTTTAGATATGTTTTCGTTAAAAAAGCGAAGGGTAAGAGGGGACTTAATCGAAGTGTTCAAAATTCTTAATAGATTCGAAAACATTAACCCAGATAGTCAATTTCAGAGACCGCAACACAAAAAATACGCAGGAACGATGTGAAGTTAAAGGAAAACAGATGTAACACATTGGCGCGCATAAGTTATTTCAATAATAGAGTCGTCAATCACTGGAATAGACTCCTGCCGTCAGTGGTTAGCTCACAGAGTATCAATAGCTTCAAGTCTTCATTAGATAAGTACTTCAGGGATATAGGATTTTACTGGCCCTTTTCGTATGTTTCAGGCACACTGCAACACGGCTCCAACCTGAAGACTTTGTGTTAATAATTTCCCCCACAGCTTAGGTAACGAGTATTAGTAATTTCCGTTTATCTCTCTCTTTACTGTAAACTTTCCATGTCCTTTTCCTCCTTAAAGGCACATATGACTATTCTAACTATATTTCCTGCCGACACGTTGCCGGAGGGAGAGGTGGGTGGGGAGGAGACGTCATCTATTCTATCATGTCCTACCACACGTAGATTACTAGTAGTAGCGGTAGTAGACAGACACCCTCGCCTTAGACCGCCAGGTGTTCTGGTGTCAGATCTTCCTATGTATTCCTATGTATTCGACGATGACTGGAAAATCCCAGCTGTGGCGGTGAGCAGGACTCGAACCCGGGTCCTCCTGAACGCGGCGCCGGCACGCTAAACATTCAGCCACCGCCTCCTGTGTGTGTGTGTTTGTGTGTGTGTGTGTGTGTGTGTGTGTGTGTGTGTGTGTGTGTGTGTGTGTGTGTGTGTCATCCAGTTTTACACAAAGTTGAATTACTTTCTGGTGTCAGCGAAGTGATTGAATCTGCGTCCCTCTTTTACCATCCATTCGAAACAAAATGCTGTTATGGCACCGAACAGGGCAGGTGACAGGTACGGCGAGGCCAGCAGGCGTACAGTGTGTGAGTGTGTGACTGATAACCGGGTGACCGAGTGACAGAACAAATGACGATACTATTGCTGCCGTAAGGAAGTGAACATGTGCGTGAGTGAATGAATGAGTTGCTGAGTGACCATGTGATTCAATAAAAGAGATCGTGAGGGAATGAAAAAGTGCATGTAAAACTAAGTGATTGAGTGACTGGCTAAGTGATTAAATTAATGCAATTCTGGGTGAGTGAATAAGTGCCGTGGGCAAGTAACTGATAGAGTGATTGTGTGAGAGTAAAACTGTTGGGTAAAGCTTAATACGTGCGTGTGTCTAGACAACTCATGCCTAAGAACTGTATCCTATCTAAGGTGCTGAACAGGTGCACTCGAAGCATGTTTATAATTATTAAACTGTTCAGTGCCTACCAAATGCCACCCTAACCCAGACAGTGAACCAAACAACTAAGCAAGACCAGGATGGCACTCACAGGTCGGTGCTGACGTTACAGTTTGTCGCTTCGCCGAATAATGGTTGTTATAATTTCCTTCGAGTCCCTGTTCACCGCCACAAACACCCTCGCGTCCACAGCTTGGAAAAGGAGGAGAGACGTAAACATGATAGAAAACTGTTTGGACTGAACGACAATGAAGACCAGGAACGGGAAGGGGTGAAAGAAAAAGAAAGACGGATTGGAAAAGGGGAACAAATGTAAAGATGATGAATGAGTCAGTGCATGTGAACTGTTTGTACTAAACGACAACGAGGGGAAAGCTATGTAGAGGAACTAGAAGGGGATGGGATAAAAAAAAAAAGAGAGAAACGTAAAGTAAGAAAAGAATGACGGACTAGAAAAAGGGAGCAAATGTAAGGATGATGGAGGAATTCGTGCATGTGAAGTGTGTGAAATGAAGGATGACGAAGATGAAGATAAATAAGAGGGAAGAAGAGAAGGGGGCTTAGAAAGGGTGTAAGAAGAGAATGGCGGATTTGAAAATGGAATTCATCGAATGGTAATGTAGGAGACGACGCAGCTGGACTATTTGGAGTGAAGGAAAAGGATGGGAAGAGGAGGAAAGGGCTTAGAAAGGGAGTAGGAGATTTTTTTAAACAAAGGAGACAGCTCAAGGGCAACAAAAAATGTGCAGAAAAAAAGCCCGCTACTTGCCGCTCCCACACAGACAAAAGTAAAGAGTGGTCAAAGGAGAGGTCAATTTCGGGTTGAGAGGTGTCTTGTTACACTCTTCTTGAAAGAGGTCAAGTCATAGGCAGGAGGAAATACAGACGAAGGGAGGCTGTTCCAGAGTTTACCATTGTAAAAAGATGAAAGAGTGAAGATGCTGGTTAACTCTTGCATAAGGGATTTGGACAGTATAGAGATGAGCATCAGTAGAAAGTCGAGTGCAGCGGGGCCGTGGGAGGGGGGAAGGCATGCAGTTAGCAAGTTCAGAAGAGCAGTCAGCATGAAAATATCAATAGAAGATAGAAAGAAAGGCAGCATGGCGGCGGAGGGAGAAGACTGTCAGTATGAGGAGGGAAGTTGATGAGATGAAGAGCCTTTGGCTCTACTCTGTCCAAGAGAGCTGTGTGAGTGGAGCCCTCCCCCCCACACACACATGTGATGCATACTCCATACGAGGGCGGACAAGGCCCCTGTATATGGACAGCATCTGTGCGGGGGAGAAGAACATTCGGAGACGATACAGAACGCCCAACCTCGACGAAGCTGACTTAGTGAGAGAGGAGATATGGAGTTTCCAGTTGAGATTTTGAGTTAAGGATAGACCGAGGATGTTTAGTGAAGGAGAAGGTGACAGCTGAGTGTTGTCGAGGAATAGGGGATAGGAGTTTGGAAGGTTGTGTCGAGTTGATAGGTGAAGATATTAAGTTTTTGAGGCATTAAAGGACATCAGGTTCTTCTTGCCCTAGTCGAAAATGATAGTAAGGTCTGAGGTTAAGTGTTCTGCAGCCTCCAGCCTGGAATCGTATAGTTTCTGTTGGGTTGGCCTTCTATCAAAAGAAGTTAGGAAATGCAGAGTAAAGTCATCGGCGTAAGAATGGATAGGACTACGGTTTGGAGAGAAGATCATCAATGAAAAACAGAAAGAGAGTGGGAGACAGGACAGAGCCCTGTGGGACACCACTGTTGATAGGTTTAGGGGAAGAACAGTGACCGTCTACTACAGCAGTGATAGATCGGTCAGAGAGGAAACTGGAGATAAAGGTACAGATAGAAGGATAGAAACCGTAGGAGGGTAGTTTGGAAAACAAAGATTTGTGCCAGACCCTATCAAAGGCTTTTGATATGTTTAGCGCAACAGCAACAATTTCACCGAAACAGCTGAGAAAGGATGACGAAGAGTCAGTAAGGAAAGCAAGATCACCAGTAGAACGTCCCTTGCAGAACCGATACTGGCGATCAGAAAGGAGGTCAGAAGTGGATAGATGCTTGAGAAACTTCCAGTTCAGGGTTGATTCAAAAGCAAGAGAGCTGTGTGAGTGGAGCCCTTACCCCCACACACATGTGATGCATACCCCATACGAAGTCGGACAAGGTCCCTGTATATGGACAGCAACTGAGCGGGGGAGAAGAACATTCGGAGACGATACAGAACGCCCAACCTCGACGAAGGTGACTTAGTGAGAGAGGAGATATGGAGTTTCCAGTTGAGATTTTGAGTTAAGGATAGATCGAGGATGTTTAGTGTAGGAGAAGGTGACAGCTGAGTGTTGTCGAGGAATAGGGGAGTTTGGAAGGTTGTGTCGAGTTGATAGGTGAAGAAATTGAGTTTTTGAGGCACTGAAGGACGTCAGGTTCTTCTTGCCCTAGTCGAAAATGATAGTAAGGTCAGAGGTTAAGTGTTCTGCAGCCTCCTGCCTGGAATCGTATAGTTCCTGTTGGGTTGGCCTTCTCTCAAAAGAAGTTAGGAAATGCAGAGTAGAGTCATCGGCGTAAGAATGGACAGGACGGTGCGGTTTGGAGAGATCATCAACGAAAAACAGAAAGAGAGTGGGAGACAGGACAGAGCCCTGTGGGACACCACTGTTGATAGGTTTAGGGGAGGAACAGTGACCGTCTACTACAGCAGTGATACATCGGTCAGAGAGGAAACTGGAGATAAAGGTACAGATAGAAGGATAGAAACCGTGGGAGGGTAGTTTGGAAAACAATGATTTGTGCCAGACCCTATCAAAGGCTTTTGATATGTTTAGCGCAACATGAACAATTTCACCGAAACGGCTAAGAGAGGATGCCGAAGAGTCAGTAAGGAAAGCAAGATCACTAGTAGAACGTCCCTTGCGGAACCGATACAGGCGATCAGAAAGGAGGTCAGAAGTGGATAGATGCTTGAGAAACTTCCAGTTCAGGGTTGATTCAAAAGCTTTAGATAGACAGGAAAGTAAAGCTAAAGGGCGGTAGTTTGAGGGACTGGAACAGTCACCCTTCTTAGGAACAGGCTGCATGAAGGCGTACTTCCAGCAGGAAGGAAAGGTAGATGTTGACAGGCAGAGGCGAAAGGGTTTGACCAGGCAGGATGTCAGCACGGAAGCATAGCTTTTAAGGACAATAAAAGGCACTTCATCAGGTACATAAGCCTTCTGAGGGTTGAGGCCAGAGAGGGCATAGAAAACACAATTCTTAAGAATCTTAATAACAGGCATAAAGGAGTCAGAGGGGGGATGAGTAGGAGGAATATGTCCATGCAGAATCGTTCAGAGTGGAGTTTTTACAGAAAGTTTGAGAGAAGAGTTCAGCCTTAGAGATAGATGAGACGGCGGTGCTGCCGTCAGGGTTAAGGAGAGGAGGGAAAGATGAAGAAGTGAAATTGGAGGAGATATTTTTGGCTAGGTGCCAGAAGTCTCTGGAAGAATTAGAAAAAGCAAGGTTTTGACATTTTCTATGGATGAATGAGCTTCTGGTAAATCGAAGAATAGATTGGCATAATTCCGGGCAGAAATGTAAAGATCATGGTTAACAGGAGTGCGAAGGTTCTGGTAACTTTTGTGAGCTGCCTCTCTATCCTTGATTGCACGAGAACAAGCGTGATTAAACCAAGGCTTTTTAGCATGAGGAGTAGTGAAAGAACGTGGAATGTGTGCCTCCATTCCAGAGACGATCACCTCTGTGATACGCTGGGCACACACAGAGGGGTCTCTCTCCTGGAAGCAGTAATCATTCCACGGGAAATCGGAAAAGTACATCCTCAGGTTGTCCCACCGAACGGAAGCAAACTGCCAGAACGTCATGATTTCATTATTCAAGGAATAGCCCGAGGAAAAATACCGCGGAAGTGACCGCCATTTTGATTGAGAGAGCGGGAAGATGCATCACCAAGGCGAGAAACCAGGCAGGCGGGAAACAGCACCTATTTCAAATCATATTCGTTAATACTGCCAAAGCTGAATTATGAGTGGGATGCATGACCCACTATTACCTAGTGCATGTGTTAGGTTATTAATAAATAATAATCCATAGCCGTTAGGGCGTTAGTATAAGTGTTATGTAAAAAGAGAGATGTCAATGTGGCGAGAGCTGGCATCTTGACCGCTGCCGGGGCGCTGAGGATTCTGGTGGCCGGGCCTCTCACAGCCATCTTCCTCCCATACTCAACGTGAGCAGACGTCCCTCACCAACCTTCCGTGCCACGTGTCCATCGTGGTGGTTTACCTGGTTTGTAGTATCCACAAGTCAGGTTGTCTGTGTACTACAGGCGAGGGAAGCCCTTGGAGGTAAGGTACGAGAGGTGGCGTGTAGCAGAGAGGTACGAGAGAGGACTGAAGGAAGACTCCAGGGCTCCAGACCACGAGTGACTAGAAGGGGCTGTGAGTCTGAGAACTCAATTTTCAGATATTTTATTTTATATTTTTTATTGCTGAGAATTTACGGGATTTTCGGAAGTCCAGACCATTCAAGAACCCCACACAGAAGCATCGCCCCTTGAGTGGGTCCAGAGGCTGTACAGGAGCGATAGGATAGGATACAAAAATAAGGTTGTGATCGGAGGAGCCCAACGTAGAAAACAGTTTAACAGAGTAAGCAGTAGGGTTAGAGGTAAGGAAGAGGCCTTGTATGTTGGGCCTGTCTCCAAGACGGTCGGGAATACGTGTAGGGTGCTGAAACAACTGCTCTAGATCATTAAGGATAGTAAAGTTGTAGACGTGTTCACCAGGCTGGTCAGTGAAAGAGGATGAAAGCCAAAGCTGGTGGTGAAGATTGAAATCTCCTAAGATGGAGATTTCAGCGAAAGGAGAGTGGGTCAAGATGTGCTCCACTTAAGAGTTCAAGTAGTCAAGGAATTTTTTTATAGTTAGTAGAGTTAGGTGAGAGATAAACAGCACAGATGTATTTAGTAATAGAGTGACAATGAAGTCTTAGCCAGATGGTGGAAAATTCAGAAGAGTCATGGTTGTGGGCACGAGAGCAAGTGATATCGTTGCGTACGTAGCTGCAACATCCAGCTTTGGATTGGAGTTTAGGATAGAGATAGTAGGAGGGAACAGAGTAGAGATTGCTGTCAGTAGCCCCGAGACCTGTGTTTCGGTGAGGAAGAGAAGGTGAAGTTTAGAGGAGGAGAGGTGGTGCTCCACAGAATGGAAATTAGAACGTAGACCGCGAATGTTGCAGAAGTTAATGAAGATGGATTGGAGAATAGGACGAAACATGAAGATAATGGAGAACTTAGTGCGGGTGAACAGTTTGGTCTGCAAAAAGACAACAAAATAGTCAAAAGGAACAATCGTGGAAACTTAGAAATGGAAAGCAGGAAGAAAAAGAAGAGGAAACGTACCTAAACAGAAAATGTAAAGGTGAGAGGAAAGAGGAAAAAAGGGACACAAGAAGCAGGAGGAGAAGAAAAAAAACTAATAACACATGCATAATGGAAGGAAAGAAGATGTAAAGAAAAAGAGAAGGTAATGGAGGAAGCTTTGGAAAGGTGAGAGCAGACGGGAGTACAGAAGAAAAATATACATGAGGAAAGATAATAGTGTGCTGTAAAAGAAAAGGGAAAGTATATGGAAAAATGCATAGCGGATAAGTTATTATTGTAATGCTATGGACAGAAAAAAAGGCAGCGTGTCGGAGAGGTGAGACAGGAATTGGAAGTAAGGGCAAGGGCATGGCTGGGCACGATAACAGAAAACCTTATTCCCGATAACCGATAACTGATAATGAAAAACCTTAACGGCGATAACCGATATTCGTTAACTAGAGACACAAATATAGGCGATAACCGATAACCGATACCCGATAAAAATCCACAATTCCGATACTAGCTAACGATAAGTCCGATAGGCGAAAACGATACTATATTGATATTTCAGATAGAACAACATTGATGAATTAAAATTTTCATTATCTGTATTTTAGGAAACTTACAAAACCTTAAAACCACACGTTGACACGTACATATGGACGGTAGTACTAGAAATGCCTGAACCGGTGTTGTGTTATTTGGCGTCCCCACCGTCAAAAATTGTTTACAAACTCTGGTCTCTCGTGAACGGTGCATGCTCAGACCAGCAAGCGTAGACCTGTACAGTCTCATAAAGATTTTAAACCGTAATTAAGAGTTGCTGGAAGGTTGAATCAGACATATAGTAACAATACCACCATCCTCGCTGTTTCTAGAACGACACTCTGTACGAGTTGTATTTATATGTACAGAGTGTACGTCGTTCTAGAAACAGCGAGGTGGTACTGTATGTATGATTCAGCCTTCCAGCAACACTTAATGTGTTAAAAAAGCATTGTGAGACCGTACAGGGCTACACTTCATGGTCTGAGCATGCGCAGTTCACGAGAAACCAGTGTTTGTAAACAAAATCGCCAGCTTTTGACGATGGGACACCAAATAACACAACACCGGGTGCCTTCAGTACCATGGCATGGTCACAAACGAATATGGAATATCAAATTTGAGGCAGTGAATAATCATTTCTGGGCCAAAGTTAAATGATTTTTCTCAATGATATATTGATTTTTGAGTACCATAACAAAATAACCTAGTATTTTAATTTTCATGATCTAAGTATGAAATCTCATCACCGAAGATATTTCATACCCCGAAGTTTTTTCATACAACACCGGGCCACGCATGCGCAGTAGGGAGACAACGTTTTTTTCTGAGAGGCGGAAAAAAAGTAGCGATTATCGCTAGTTTGGTCACAAAAGTAACGAAGATACCGATATATATTTAAATAAGTAGCGGATGACCGATAATCCGATTTTGTTATCAGCGATAAAGTATCACGATAACTTATCGCGATAACGCCTAGCTATGGGCATGGGAGAATAAAACAGGTAAAAAAAATGTGAGCAAAGAAGTGTTGTAAAGCAGGAAGAAGGCAGGATGTCGGGGATGATGGGCGAAGCAGGGAAAGGAAGGAGGGCAGGAGGGCGTGCCAGGAAGGGAGGGGAAGTGGCCGTGCCACCAAGGGCGAGGCAGGGGTACGAAGGGAGGGCCAGAGACCGGGTCAGGCTGCCGGCGATGTTACAGTGAATGTCGCGTCACGTGTAAATAGCAGACCCAACATTCCTCTCTCCGGCAGGTGACGTGTTCCAAAAATTAATCAAAACACGACTCTGTCACGCTGCCTGGGTAACCGTAGCTCACCTGTGACTGGCAGAGAGAGAGAGAGAGAGAGAGAGAGAGAGAGAGAGAGAGAGAGAGAGAGAGAGAGAGAGAGATGGACAGACAGAAAGACGGATAACCAGAAAAAAAGAAACAAAAACGATGACAAAATAATTATGTCTCTCCACGGACTAACTGTTCCCCTTTTTTTCTTATAAATGTCAGCGGCAACGGGGCTGAAAACACACAACCTGACATTTGACTGGAGATCGATAAAATGAGGAGGAGAGGACACGGAAGATGCAGAAAATGCAGAAAGAGACAGAAGGTAGAGAAGCAAAAGGAGCATGCTGAAATTGATAAATAAAGAAAATGAAACTGTCGCTGAAGAGAGAGAGAGAGAGAGAGAGAGAGAGAGAGAGAGAGAGAGAGAGAGAGAGAGAGAGAGAGAGAGGGGAGGCGGGGGAGGAGGGTAAAACAGTATGTAAGGAGGGGGGGGGGAGGAATGGGGCAGGTGGAAAAGAAGAAATGTATGGAGGAGAGAGAGAGAGAGGAATGGGACAAGAGGGTAGGCGGTGGCTGAGTGGTAGCGTGCTGGGCCCACATTCACCGCGTGATGGACGACGCGGGTTTGAATCCCCACGCTACCACCTTGAATTTTTCAGTCACCGCCGAGTGGCTTAACCCTACATGTTACGGGGGTGGCCATATCTGGTCACCCGTCAGGCACTTTATCAAAACGATACATTTTTTTATTTTTTATTATCAAGTGTAGAAGAAAAACAGCCCTTCAGATAAACGCAGAAAATACCCTAGATTAACATGTGATATCAATAAGAACCATATGAATCCTCGTTATTTTGCTACACACGATTATTTCGAGAAACCGACGCCAATCATTTTGAAACACAATCGATACATTATGGGAAGCGTTCAAACGGTCTGATGTACAATAACCTATACGATACGACGATACTATTACTGTTACAAGTATATATACCTGTGTTGTATACTGCATGTTTTGCATTTATTTGTTAATAAAGCTTTAGCTGACACACTAAACAGACCAACAAACAAACTGGCTGTGGTAAGTATACTGAAGGAAGCCTATAGGCTATATATCCGTCGTTGGCAGCGCGGATTCCAGGTGCGTTCTACCAAGGCCCTCTAGATGGCATTAGTTCTAGCGTGTGTGTTGTCAATAGGGATGGTAAGTACCGTTAATTTGAGTACCAGTAGTACTTAATTGCCGAAAACTCAAGTACCGTTAATTGCCAGTACCGGTGCCAGTACCCAGTACCCGAAGGTTTTCTTGTGGCTTCAGTGGAAATTCCCAAATAAATTTCTGTAAGCTCTCCTTCGACAGCCTCAACTAGGTGAAAATGCAACGTTTGGAGCCTTCTGATTAATGTAAAATCATGAGTTTGAGACATTCACCTGAAGGTCTGGACCATGGGGAGATCTAGTATTAGTGATTTTCTGTAAATCTATGCAATCTCTCTCTCTCTCTCTCTCTCTCTCTCTCTCTCTCTCTCTCTCTCTCTCTGAGACAAGTAAAGATATTTATTTTTCGAAAAAAAATAGCATGTATAGTTATTATTGATGTATCGATCAGTCTATGTAATAACGTATATATTAGCGTTCTCAAGACTCGTCAGGCCTCTCAACTTTTTAACCCAAGACTTCGTTTCTTTTTATACCCACTATTAGGTATCAATCGTTAGCTTTTAGAGAGAGAGAGATCACCTTAGTGAGTGGATATCTCAGTGATATGGGTAGTGGTACTCGTCGTGGTCTAATAACAATAACAATATTTATTGCCTAAAAGAAAAGAATCAGACATCAGGGTATCATGCTCCAATAAATAAATCAAATAATAAAATATTGGAAACAGGAGCTGTGATGGAAGCAGAAAGCAAGACAAATGTTAGGAACTTGGGGAGACGGTGTGGGCAATGCTCAGCGATCTACACAGGCCCTGCACCACATGGAGGCAGGCGAGAGCAAAGAGCGATCACCCTGGAATCCAGCGGTACGACGCAACGCGCCAATGCGCAGTGCCGAGTGATCGTCGCTTCCGGAACCAAGTGATCATGAGGCATCGCGGTTGCCTGGTACCGGTAGCTGGTATCGGTGCAATTGCCATCGGCCTCGCGATCGCGGGATTCAAGGAAAATATCACTCAGCTTGATGTTGTTTTATCGATAAAAAAATGGCATGTATATAGTTATTATGAAGATGTAGCTTGATCATTGTCTAATAACAATAACAATATGTTAGCAACAGCCTAAAAAAAAATCGGACACTGAAAGGAATTATCAATAATCAATAAATAAATCAAGCTTAACTAGTACCGGTCTGAGCAATCTGGTACCCGATGCCGTACCACGTTTAACTGGTACCGTTAGTACCGGTACTAGTACCGGTACCTGCCCACCCTAGACTTGTCAAGCCGGCCGTGACACAAGCGATTGATGATTGATTGATGATTTGTGTTGCCAAGTAAGCAACAATGGAGAAGGAAGACATGCCATCCCAACTTCAATAGCCATGGGGAGGTACGTTCGTGCGTGCGTGTCTGGCGTGTGTCAACGGGCACTGAGAGTCTAGGAGCCAGCTACGTTTGAATGATGAATTATGGTACGTTATACAATACTTATTTTGACATTACCATAAGTGATAACTGCGTGCTATCGTACATTATAACATTTGTTTATTTCTTTTACTTTGGCCAGACAATTCTTATATATAGCTAATAAAGAAAAAACATATGTCCTTGAGTGACGGTAACTGTGGTGGTGACACGCTGCTGGGACGCTGAGTCTGTCAGACGTCACTCACGTCAGCTTGCCGCAGGCCACCAGTCTGTCCCCACACTACGCCCCACTGACTTCACGACATCGTCACGTACTTCTTTACCTGCTACCAAGGTCTGTTCGTGACGTAAGCTGACTCACATGGAGTATAGCAACAGCATGGCGAATTTACGGAGCCACAGGGAAATTTTGTAGCTGATGTTATCGGTGATTCCTTACAAGATATTGAAGTGTTTCCTGATCCATTATCAGAGGGTGAGGCAGAAGGAAGTGAATTTGAATACCAGGATGATGCTGCAGAGGTAGATGAATGGATTCCTAACAGACATAGGAAACAGTTAGTAAGAGACAGGTTAGTAAACTCTTTGGATAGCTGCCTCAGTGTAAATAACTATGATGAGTTTCACCTTCCACACGAAACCAAAGAGTATACAGTTTTCTTACAGAAGCCTAGGGGCTCACAGCCTGGGAAACAAGTAACCTGGCAAAACCAATGGACTAACAATGAGATTGAAAGTAATTTGATACGTGCAGGAAGTTTACTAGGAGAGGCAACTGAGGCTGACACAGCTATTAAAGCATGGGAATTGTTTATTACAGATAATTTTATTGATGAAATAGTGCGGAACACTAATGTTAAAATTCAAAAGATAATTGACCAAGTATCAGAGAGAGAAACAGCAAAGAAAGACACAGAATACATTAGAACAACATATTCTGTAGAGATGAGAGGTTTTCTGGGCTTGTTATATGCAAGAGGTTTGGTAGGACAAAACACACATGACCAAAAACTTCTTTTCAAGGAAAAAGTAGGTCACCCAATTTTTGGTGCTGTCATGTCATACCACAGATTTGCTTTTCTTCATGCTCACATAACATTTGATGATCTCGCCACTCGACCTCAAAGATGGGTACATGACAGGTTCGCAGCAGTGAGATAACTCTTTGAGGCATTCAATGCGCGCTGTAGTTCAGTCCTACAACCAGACGACTACTTGACCATTGATGAAACTTTATATGGATGCAGAACTCAAATAGGTTTCAAGCAATACAACAGGAGCAAGCCTGTCCGATATGGCCTATTAGATAAGTCTATCAATGCTGTAAGGTATCCGTTCACATTTAGAACAATTGTCTATTCTGGCAAACTCAAAGAAGAGCCCAGCCCCTATTACATACGTGGTTCTCTGCCAACGGATTAAACCACTAGTGAACCAGTTGAGAAAGCAGTGTCGACTTGACAGTGGCAAGACAATTAATCTGGACAGGCTATACACTAGCTTAGAGCTATTCGATTGGCTGTTGACGAAAGACATCACTGCTGTGGGCACACTGGATCAGTATAGAAAAGGAATACCACCACAGATAAAGGAAGTCAATGCAAGACAAGATAAATCTTATGAAGTGTACAAGGTAAAGAGTCAAGGAAAAATGTACCTTAATTCCTATGTGAAGCAAACCAAAAGCAAGGGCCTGCGTAACGTTTTGCTTCTGAGTACCGCTGCCCTCTTGTTAGAGCGTCACTAAAGATGACAATCAAAAGAGCCAGCAATATATAAACTGTATGACTTTACTAAAGGAGGCACTGATATTGTTGACCAGAGAATCAATTTTTATCCAGTCAACACCAAGTCCAGAAAATGGACATTCAATGCATTTTCATATATTTTAGATATGCTAGAGTGAATTCTCAAACAATATTTGGTAAGAATACAAATAAGGACCCCAGGAGCATAAATTCATTTAATTATGGCTGGGAGCTGGTGATGTCACTGTATTCCACAAATACGGAGACGGAAGGAGACTCGGGTTTACAACAGAGTACATTAGCTAAGATCAAATTGCTTGCTAGATGACTCTTTCTGGAACCTGAAATGGATGCTTAGTGCCTGAAGAATCCCGTCAGAGCAGAAAGCGAGCGAGATGTACAGCATGTCTAGAATCGATCCAGGGCCAGGTTACAAAAATAATATATCTAAAGTAAAAGGAGCAGAATACTGTGTGAAATTTGTAATCATGTCAAACGCGATCAGCATCTAAAGCATTCATGTTGTAATTGTTATGATAATTTGAAACCATAATATATATATATATATATATATATATATATATATATATATATATATATATATATATATATATATATATATATATATATATATATATATATAATATATATAATATATAAAACGGATTACTGAGATTTGCCAGGTAAAAGGTAATTTGTTGACAGTCACGTTTTTTTTTTTTTTTTTGTATTTTTTTTGGCAGTGCGCTGAGCGGTTGAGTGACCCAGAAAAAACCTCAGCAAAGTCTACAGTCCGAGCCTGGCGACATCATTATTTTGTGTTGCTGCCGTTAGCTATAGTTCTTGTGTTTATTAGCAGATATTATTAGAAGAGTTTCGGCAGATAGAGTTTTGGCGGGGCACCGAATTCTATCTGCTGGATTAGTTTTATTTTTTTATTGTCAGGAGTCATGGAGACAGCCTGCACAGATGACTTGAGTTGCAGGAAGGTGATAAAGGTGGCCATCTTGGGACATAGCTACGTTTCTAGGCTTAGTTTTGGGTCACCGATGAAGATGCCATGGTTCGAGGTTTCTAAGTAGGGTTCACCTGGGCTAAGGTCAAGAACATCATGCAGCAGCCTTTCTGTCTGGCAAGAATTTATTGACTACCAACCTGAGTTCACGCTGTTGCTGTTAGGCGGGAATGATATTAATGAGAATACAAAACTCAGTGAGCTTGGACGAAAAATTGCAGAGCTTGCCCTAAAGGTTGAAGAACTCACTGGAGGTGCGTGCCATATCATAAGCATTGAACCCCGCCTACAGCCACGGGATATAACACCAAGCAGGTACAAGACGGTAAAAAATGCAGTCAACAGGTGTCTCGGGAGGTTGCCGGACTCTAAATCCCGTTTCCATGGCATGGGCATGGAAAATGAGACAGGGAACGATGGAGTTCATTTAAATGCTGAAGGATCGACAAACTTCTTCATCGTCTCATTGAATTAATCAAGGAATGTTTGGGTGTACCTTAGGCATCTAATGTTTTCTGCTGTGTTCATGAATAACTCTCTCTCTCTCTCTCTCTCTCTCTCTCTCTCTCTCTCTCTCTCTCTCTCTCTCTCTCTCTCTCTCTCTCTCTCTCTCTCTCTCTCTCGTCCCGCCTGGCTCGCCGGCAAAGTTGCCAGATATGCATTTCTTACAGCAGTGTTACCACGCTGGTCAAGCATCCTGCTTTACACACACACGGGATATAACACAAGTCATCTTGCTCCCCTCATAGACCCACAACAGTACGGCAATATCAAGTCAACCTCCACCTCACACTGCCTAATTAATCTCCTGGACTTTGCCTACAGAAATCTTGAAAAACGCAAAACATCAGTTTCTCTCGCTTTTATTGATTTCCGAAAGGCTTTGACCTAGTTCACCACACCACAGTCATCAACAAACCAATAAACCTAGGGCTTCACCCTAACCTGGTCTCCTGGCTGGCTGATTTCCTGCACCAGCGTAAACAGGTGGTGAGATTTCAGGAGTGGCCTCCTCCTCTACACCACTGCGGGGTACCTCAGGGGTCAAAATGGGCCCTTTGTGCTTCCTTATCCTAATTAATGACGCCTGACCCACACACCCCACCGCTGGAAGTACGTGGACGACACCACAGTGGAAGTAACAGTTGACAACAGCAACCCAGATTATTCCACCTCCGGAAACTGCTACACAACCTACATGGACAACACAAAACATGGTCACCATCAACGACACCAAAACTACTCTCCTGCACACATCAACACCTCCTCTGCCCTGTTGCCCCCCTGTGGTGTCCATCAACGACCTCCCCTCCGGGTAGTTACATCATAAAACTACTTGGAGTCACCCTGGACAACAAACTCACATGGAAGGAGCGTCTCCCAGCTCACCAGATCTGCCACCTATAAACTGTACCTGCTGAGGAGACTCAAACGCTGGGGGCCCCTGAGTGTGCGCTGGCGAGCGTGTACTCCTCGTTCATCCTCCCCAAACTGACATACGCGTCCCCAGCGTGGTCTTCCTCCATCAACATCACGCAGCGCCGCCAGGAACGCGTCCAGAAGCGAGCCTGCAAAATCATCCTGGGCCCTCTACCAGCTATCAGGACGCCCTCGACTCCTCCATCTCCAGCCTACAACACCGTCACGAGACCCTACTACACCGGTTCGCACCAAGCTTCTCAACCAGCCCAGACACAGACACATCCTCCCACCCGCAGTGAACCGCCCTCAGCAATCAGTGCGACACCACAACATTATTGCCACGATACGGGCACGGACTGACCGCTACAAGA
>NW_026110480.1:85000-111242 GCF_024679095.1 Eriocheir sinensis
TGAAAACAATGAAAACTAAGTAGCTACTCCAGTTTCAGAGCTGGGTGTCTTTCCGCTTTTTTTCTCCCCATAATGGTAAAAAGAAATGAAGATATATGATTAGTTAACTAGACAAACTATTGGTACGATTTTGATGGGGTGATTTTTTTTTTTTTTCCTTGAATGCCGAAACGAGGATATAGAAATGGAAATGCAAGTTGACTGATTGATTGTTTCTTATTCTCCGTCTTTCCTGCTCTGGTTATTTAGGTATTTATTTATTATCACGATGAAACGAATCGTTCTTCTAAGGGTATTTGCAATGTCTTTAGTGTAATACTTGTGATTCTTATCTCCGTATAAAAGCTCTCGCTGTCCCCGCCGCGCCACTTTCGCCCAGCAATGGATAAAATTGTTTCATGTCAACCTATTTCCACCCCCTTGACGTATCAGAAACTTACTAATAAATAATAATAAAAAAGTAATTCAAAGGCTCTCCACCATTGATGTGTCCGTGTGTAAGTGTGTCCTACTCAAGTGGCAGAAATTCTCTCTCTCTCTCTCTCTCTCTCTCTCTCTCTCTCTCTCTCTCTCTCTCTCAGACACACTTGTACGTATGTCTTATCACCATCGCTCTCTATTTTGTGCTGATTTTTCCTGAATTATAAAATCCAACAGCGAGGTAGCTACATACATGATGCGTGTGTACGACATTTGTTTGCCGAGTGAAGATGTCTCCATTCTTCCTACAAGCCTGTACCGAGCGACAGAGGGAGGGAGGGAAGGAGGGAGGGACGGTGGTTGGTTGGGTGGGTGGGGGAGAGATAGTTACCTCCGTTTTCTTTTATACTCTTTTTCTTTTACTTTCCAGTAGCTTCTTTTCACTCATTATTCATTATTGTTTTACACTATTGATTCGGTGCCAGTACTTAGTGTTCATGAGCGTTATCATTGTTCAGATAAATGAGTTCGATGCTAGGTGTTACAAGCGCGAAAATTCGAAAACGTCGGAGCTTATAGGGTTAAAACTACCCACATGCTGTCCTGAAGACCACCCATCAACCCGGACTCTAGAGGACACCGTCCAAGGGAATCAAGAAGGCGTTCCGGGGGGCAGCAAGCGCCAAGAGAAGATGGCGCCACTATAAACACTTGTCTGTGCCATGACGGGCTGTGGCCGACTACCATCCAGGCCCCTAAAGAGAGCCTACCGGCGCTATAAGCGTATACGTAAAAAGAAAAAAAAGATAGAAACAGGAATGGAGCAGTAGGAAGGGAAGGATGTTGCGACGTGAGGAAAGAAGAAAAGACACGGCTGAGGGGAAGCATAATGTTATTGTAGGGGAGGGAGAGAAAATGGGACAAGAGGGACGAAGGATCCGTAGAAAGAGGAACAGAATTATGCTGGGATCACACATCCGAGATTTCGTTCTGCGACGGTTGGCGATTTTTTAGATTTCTGAAATCGGCATATACGCTCGACATCGTAGCAACGTCCCTGCGATTAGTCGCAATAGTCGCGCGATAAAGTTCGCGCGACTTGCGGGTATCGGCCCGCCGCGCGAACATTTTGGAATGTTCAAAAAAAGTTCGCAGAAAGTCTGCGATATTGGCCAAATCGCACGATTATTCGCACGGTTAAGCGAGAGATCATCGCAGTATGCGCTCGCATACCCTCGTCAAACGCAAGGGGTCGCGTTGTATGCGCACGTATATGCGAGCGACTTTGTACATCGTGCGAATGGCAGCGACGCTGCTTCGGAAAGCGAGATGGCAGCGAACGAACGGAGGTGTGAAAACCGTTGGCGAGCGAGTCGAGCGACCCACCAGTCAGTACGCTCGCACTCACACCGTCCTGCCACACGCCACTACCCTGCCCGCCTGCTGCTACCCGCTGCCTGCCTGCCTGCTTGCCCTTCACCCGCCATTACACCATGCCGAAGGACACCAACAAGACGGCGAAGAGGTCAAGGCACACCCTTCCGCCCAAAGCCACAAAGCCCCCAGCCACTCAGCCCACAGACACTCACCCCCCAGCCACTCAGCCCCCAGTCACTCAGCCCCAAGACACTATACGGCCAAGTTGAGGGGCCCTCCCTTTTATCTATGAGGGGTCGTACAGCGACGCGCCCTCGACGTTTTCTCGACCATGCGTGCGACGTCGAGCGTCGTTGAGCTGCTAGACGAGGGGCGGTCGCGCATAGTCGCCAGGCCCTGCGTTCACCGCGAACCGTCGCAACGGGTTTTATTTTCAAAATTGGGCTCCTCTGCGTACAGTCGCGCGCATTCACGCACGATTCACCTCGACGTCCCCTCGTTTGTCGCCCTCGTGCGTGTATAGGCGAGCGACCCTCCCTCGCCTTGTTGCTGTGAGTTGAAACAGAGGCAAACTCGCAGAGACAATGGCGATGCTCCCACGATTTCGTGCATTTTCAGAATCGCCAACCGTCGCAGAGCGAAATCCCAGATGTGTGATCCCAGCATTATGCTGGGTTCACACATCTATGATTTCGCTCTGCGACGATTGGCGCGATTTGAAAATCGCCAACCGTCGCAGGCGAAATCGTGAGCATCGCCATTGTCTCTGCGAGTTTGCCTCTGTTTCAACTCGTACAGCAACGTGGGTTCGCCTATACGCACACGAGGGCGACAAACGAGGGGACGTCGAGGTGAATCGTGCGTGAATGCGCGCGACTGTACGCAGAGGAGCCCAATTTTGAAAATAAAACCCGTTACGACGGGTTGCGATGAATACAGGGCCTGGCGACCGCGACAGCCCTCGTCTAGCCGCTCGACGACGCTCGACGCATGGTCCAACAAAGTCGAGGGTGCGTCGCTGTACATATAGGCAACACTATCGCGCTCTCTACCATCCATCCCCACACACACATTATATATATATATATATATATATATATATATATATATATATATATATATATATATATATATATATATATATATATATATATATATATATATATATATATATATATATATATATATATATATATATATATATATATATATATATATATATATACACACACACACACACACACACACACACACACACTAACTAACTAACCAGAAATTAATCTTGGCACCCTGCATATCCCGACGCTCTAACGCTAAGGTTATTATTTCGGCTGATCAACCTTATAGGTTTTCAATATGGTAAAATAATACCCATATGGCAACGCCAGTTGCTTGTGTCGACTCAAATTTGATAGTCGGTTAGTAACGAACACCCAGTGCTTCAAGTAAGTAGTAGCCCGTGCTACCCTCCCTTGCTGTTGCTGATATTGCTTTATTGTTTCTTGCTTCTAATTCAGCAGTTCGGGAACGAAGTTAGTTGTTTTGAGGAATATTGGAATTTATTCGTATGGTGTAAGCTTTTCTGCATGTTATACCGTATTTACAACTTATGTAATAAATTGTAAGTGGAAAGAGTTTTACAATCTGTAATAACTTGCCAATAAGCTAATGAAGAAGTCAAGAGAAATACATTATAATTTTACTGTGTACTCTAGCTAATAATTTTGCTGTGTACACTAGCTTATAATTTTGCATTTTGTTAAACCGGGCTATTATTTTGCATTTAGGGATACTATTCTATTATTTTGTATTCATGAAAACTAGGCTATTATTTAGCAGTTAGGAATACGTACTATTCTATTATTTTGGATTCATGAACACTAGGGTATTATTTTGCATTTAGGAAAACTATTCTATTATTTTCCATTCATAAAACTAGGCTATTATTTAGCAATTAGGAATAATATGGTATTATTATAAATTCATGATTACTAGGCTATTATTTTGCAGGGGGGCAGGGTAGCGGTGTGTGGCAGGACAGTGTGAGTGCGAGCGAGTGGTCGCTCGCCAACGGTTTTTCACACCCTCCCGTTCGCTCTCTACCATCTCGCTTTCCGAAGCAGCGTCGCTGCCATACGCACGATGTATGTACAAAGTCGCTCGCATATACGCGCGCATACACCGCGATCCCTTGCGTTTAACGAGGGTATGCGAGCGCATACTGCGATGGTCTCTCGCTTAACCGTGCGAATAATCGTGCGATTTGGCCAATATCGCAGACTTTCTGCGTTTGAACATTTCATAATGTTCGCGCGACGGGCCGGCACCCGCAAGTCGCGCGGACTTTATCGCGCGACTATTGCGACTAATCGCAGGGACGTCGCTACGATGTCGAGCGTATATGCCGATTTCGGAAATTTTAAAAATCGCCAACCGTCGCAGAGCGAAATCGCGGATGTGTGATCCCAGCATTAGAGCAGTAAAAAGGAAGGATGCTGCGATGAGACGAAGGAAGAAAGGATACGGCTGAAGGGTAGGAGGAGGAAATTACTGTAGAAGGAAGACGGGAATGGGGCAGAAGGGACAAGTTAGGAATTTGTCGATGATTAAAACTTTTTCGGCATTCTCGGGGCGTCCGCCGTGAACTATTTCCCCAAGTGTCGTATGGGGAGGCCACGCTGCCTGGCCTATGCTGCTTGCTTCCTCCCATGTCCTCCCTCTTCCTTTGCCCTCCGTCTCCAAGTGTGGCAACGAGAGAAATGGCGCTGGAAGGTATACGTCCCCGATGTCTTCTTACTCTCCCTGATTACTCTATCCCTATATTTTATTATATTTTACTGCTAAACTTTTCCTACTTACTCTATTCCTATTTATTCTATCTATACATAACCTATCTGCTTATTATTTCCTTACTTATTCTATCTATACCTCCTCTCTCTCCATTAACTTACTCCCCTACTTACGCTGGCCTCGTCTTCCAGTTTTCCTTTCTTCTCCCTCTTTTGCTTCTCCTGATGGGCTTATGTTACCCTTACCCTCCTCTCTCTCCCTCTATCTTCCGTTCCCTGTTTCTTCCCGCCAATGTGATATCATCAGTAATGGTATTTGAAGGCATATCTTTCCCTTCGCCTTTCTCCCCGTCATCTATATGTAACCTAATTCCTCCGCTCACTCACCCTTCCTTTACATTTTCTCTTCGGAAGTGTGAGGAAAGGTATAGAAAGGCTTGTACGTCTCCTCTCCTCATTCCTCTCCCTTCTCTTCCCCTCCTCTCCTTCACCTCCCTTTGGAGCTTTCCTTCCTCCTTCCCTCACCTCGCGTTGCTTCTTCAGTCTCTAGTACCCCTAGGACTAAGTGATGCCCATTTACACCAACCACTTTCCTCTGTCTGTCTGTCTGTCTTTCTGTCTGCTTCCCCTCTCTCTCTCTCTCTCTCTCTCTCTCTCTCTCTCTCTCTCTCTCTCTCTCTCTCTCTCTCTCTCTCTCTCTCTCTCTCTCTTTCTCTCTCTCTCTCACTCCACATCTTTCTCCCTTCTCCTTGCTCTCCTTCCATCACACGCGCCCCCTTCATCTTTCACATTTTATTATCTCTTCATTTCTCGCTTTCCCTCAAGTTTGCTCTTCCTCTTATGACCCTTTTGCACGACACTCAAGCTTCTTCAGTCTCGCGTCTTTGGTTTAAGTCTCATGAAGTAAGAAAAGAGGAAGAAATAGAGAAAAATGAGAATGGAGAGCAGTGGTGAGAACGTTTATGATGATGGTGCATGGTGGTGATGGTGGTGGTGGTGATGTCAGTCGTGGTGGTGGTGGCGGTGGTGGTGCAGGTAATGAAGTAGATGAGTGAGCGAGAAGACATAAAAAAAAACGATTCTTTTGACATTCTATTAAGTTTATATTGCAAAAAATGGACGTTCATTTCTTGTTGGATATCACGCATTCATTCGTGTGTTATTCATAATGTGGAATTAAGCAACTTTTACACACATGAGATGAAACAGAAAATCAGTTAAACAATTAATCTAATAGTGTAGTAATACTCAATGCTGGCAAAATATGAACGACATAAATGTTGAGAGGTTATAATAAACAAAAAGAACACACACACAAACATACATAATACAAGTAGGAAAACACACTCTCTCTCTCTCTCTCTCTCTCTCTCTCTCTCTCTCTCTCTCTCTCTCTCTCTCTCTCTCTCTCAGGATGGATGGATGGCTCACCTGTTGCGTCATCACCTGAGAGTCGCTCGCTGTGCCTCTCAGGCGGCGGCGAATAGCCTCTTGTGCTCCTGGGGAAAGGTGAGACAGGCGGTCAGGCTTACGGCGCCGTGAGTAAAGCGGTGCATATTAATAATTAATAGTAAGGGAAACATATGAAAGGAGAGACAGGTGGTCAGGCTTACGTGAGTAAGGCGGTGCGTATTAATAGTAAGGGAAACAGATCACTGGCCGAACAAAGAATGTATCTAAGAAAATAATTTAACACGCAACTTCATACAGTAGGACAAGCGATGCTAATAAAGAATGGTACGAAGGGCTTAGATAACACCACCGAAAAGAAAGTAACTGATATGTTCTCATGGACAGATGGTTATTAATGGGGAAAAGTTAAATATCCTAAAAGAGAATATATGTTTGTTAGGAAATATAGTCCAAAAAGTAAAATAACCAATATGTTACCATGGACACACGGGTATCAAACGAGGGAAAAATGCCAAATATCTTTGATGGGAATTAAGGTTTGTCAGGAAATTTGGTTCACTTGGGGTTCCTTTGGAGGTAAGTGACGCTTCGTACCCTGAGTGTGTGTGTGTGTGTGTGTGTGTGTGTGTGTGTGTGTTGGTACGTGCGCGCGCGCGGGTGCGACGCCTTCATCTGCTCAACACAAACCTCTTCTTTTCCTTTTCCCTCACAGCCACCCTTTCTAAAGAAGAAAAAAACTTATCTTTCTCCTCCTCCTAATTGCCCTCCTTTATATTCTCATTCGTCTATAGCGAGCAAAGGAATAATAATTATCGTCGTGGTCATCAATCCCACGGTTTTCTTCTTTTCCTAATGATCACCGTCATCACCAAAGTTTTTCGTCCTCTCCTTGTCTTATTTTTCCTTCCGTCCCTTTAGCACCGCCACCCTCGCACCACCACCATCAAGTCCTCCTCCTCCCCCTTCTTCTTTTCCTCTTTCTCCTCCTTATCTTCATTATCAAGACCTGCTTCGTTATATATTTATATAAAAAACTCGGATTATATTGGGGCTAAATAATACAAATAACATTATTTTGTTTCTACACAAAGGAAACGCGCGCGCCTGAAGAGAGAGAGAGAGAGGTTACAGACTGAGTGAAAAAAAAAGGAGATTTAGCAAAGGAAAGTCACTTAATACCAACACCACCTCCTCTCTTTTTTACTATTTTAGTTCTTCATATTCTTATATTTCTTCTTTGTTCTCTTATTCCCTCTCATCCATCGGTCCGAACATCATCCCCATCACCATCATCATCATCACCATCATCATGACACATACTTCCACCTATTACTAAATATCATAATTTATTTTTGGTGCCTTCACGCCTCATCCCTTAGAACTGATACTTTTTTTTTATTGGTCTTTTGTCTGTGTCTGATATAAAAAAATCCCATTATACCCTGCCCCCCAAAAATATACCCCAAACCCTCTTCGATCGTCACCATCACCCATCACCATCACACTACCTATTCTTGCGTCCCTCACCACCCTCACCACAAACCTTCACCACCATCATCGCCAACATCATCTTACCTGTTTCCAGCGGTAATCAGAGCTCTGTCGTGCCGCCGCACCCAGAGGCAACGCCCAGCAAGACCCGCCGCCGCCGCTACCGTCAGCACAGCGGCCGCCACCACCAGGCTCACCGGCAGCAGCCCGCCGCCAGGGGCGCCGCTGCCGCCTTCACCGCCCTGCTCGTCCCCTGTGGAAATATTTAAAGGCGATAAGTGGCCTAAAGAAGGACTTGACAGTGTGTGTGTGTGTGTGTGTGTGTGTGTGTGTGTGTGTGTGTGTGTGTGTTTCTATGCTTGTGGTGCAGGGAGGGAAAGGAAGGGTGTGTGTGTGTGTGTGTGTGTGTGTGTGTGTGTGTGTGTGGTGCAGGGAGGGAAGGGAAGAGTGTGTGTATGTGTGTGTGTGTGTGTGTGTGTGTGTGTGTTTCTATGCTTATGGTGCAGGGAGGGAAGGGAAGGGAGAGAGTGTGTGTGTGTGTGTGTTAATGTCGCGTTTGCTTGTGCAGGAAAGCTAAAACCAAACATAGAATAAAAAGGATGTTGCGTGTACACAGGATAATAGGGCGACGGGAAAGTGTGAGGTGAGATGAAATGAGACGAGTAGGCAAGGAAGCAAGGCGAGATGCTTAAAAGGGTATAGTAGTGGATGAAAGGGTGGCGGTTGGCGGTTGAAGGGAATAACAGGCAGTGAGTGCGTAGTGAGGGAATGCACAGGAGGGCGGCTGGGTACACGGGTTGACAGCTGACAAGATAACTTGTAATAAACGTTACCAAAGACTAATGGTTGAGCTTTTCTCTTACAAATAGTGACTCTCATACACTGCTGATTACAGCTGGAAAGTTGAGGGAGTTCATTAACTTTCCAGTCCATTTAATGCATCAAGAAAAGAGGATCCTGCCATTGAGACGGGTCGTGGGTGTCACCGGTCCGGGCCAGAGGACAAAGAAGGAACGAAGGAGCAAGTGGAGTACGACCGAGAGGACAAAAATGACAACGTGGATAAAAGAAGGGCGATAAAGAGGAGAGAATGAGTATACGTGTGTATGTTCGAGGAGTAGGAAGATGAAGAGAATGAGGAGGCATAGCGAGGGGTATAGGATAAAGGAAGTGAAAATCTGATGAATATTATCAAAACTGAAAAGAAAAACGAAATCTGAATTTCTTGCTCGATCGTTCGTTTAATGCGTGTGTTAGAAGAGTTGGGTAATTTCAAGAGAGAGAGAGCACAGTAGAAGAGATGAAACAAGGCTGAAGAATGATTCGCACATACATAGCAGCAGCAGCGGTCAAAGTCACACACACACACACACACACACACACACACACACACACACATGCAGGGGGCCACAGATGACAGGCGGCGAGCAGATACAAACTCGCGTCTCCACACAAAGCGTCGCTGCCGGTCTGGAATGACGCAAATGAGATAACTTTCGGGTTGCCTCCCATTACAGCTCCTCGATCTCTATTATCTCTTGTTCCTGCTCCTACATCGTCTTCCTGTTGCTCCTCTACCATTTTTTTCTTTAATCCTCCTATCCCTTTTCTTTTTCGTCCTCCTACTTCTACTAAACTTCTTTTTTCTCATCCTCATCCTCATCTTATTTGATATAACTCATATTTCTTTTATTCCTCCTCCTCCTCCTTCTAGTACTGCTGAATCACATGCTAGCTCTTGCTCCTCCTCTTACTTTTACAGTTGCTTCTCGTCCTGTTCTTCCTCTCCTCCAGCTGGTACTGCTGTTTCTTTTATTGCATAACCTCCCCCTTCTCCATTAGATTTTTCTCCCTCCTCCTCCAAGAGTTGCTCCATTTTCTTTCTCGTCTTCTTCATCGTTTCCTTCTCCTCCACCTCCTCTTTTTGTGGCTCAGGAACTCTCAATCTTGTTAGTGAAATTACCCTTCAGTGATTTATACGGGTGTGACGTGCATCCCACTACTCTCTCTCTCTCTCTCTCTCTCTCTCTCTCTCTCTCTCTCTCTCTCTCTCTCTCTCTCCCCCAAGATAACATAGTCAGTAATGTCACGGTAGGAGAACACCTCGGTTCTTGCGATCATAAATTAGTGCGCATCGACATTAGAGCTCAAACATCAGTGACTGAAAATTAAGTAAAGGTGCCCAATTTCAAAAGAGCTAACTATCAGATGACGACAATGTAGAGGAAGTCTGGCTAAGCTTTAAAAATCATATACTCACTCAGCAGAACATATTCGTCCCTTTGTGTGAGAAGCGAAGAAACACTAATAAAACCCCACCTTGGTTTAATAGCGAGATTAAACACTCAGTCAAGGAGAGAAAATTGTTTTAAAAGTTAAAGAAAGAACAAAGCGCGCCCGAAAACATTAGACTTTATCATGATGCCAGGCGACGAGTAAAAATATTAGTATGGCAAGCAAAGCGAAGATATGAAGAAACTATTGCAGCCAATTGTAAAAATAATCCGAAATTCTTCTTCAGTTACATAAACAACAGAAAGGCGATCAGAAGTTGGACCTTTAACAAACAGTGATGGTGCACTAGTGACTGACAGCCAACACATTGCAAACCTCTTAAACAATTACTTTTCCTCGGTGTTTAATACTAACAGTCTTCCCACCACTACCACCATCACCAGTACTAATGTAAATCTCGAGCATGCATTGCCTAATTTTGAAATAACAACCGATGAAGTCCTTAAAGCTCTCCATTCACTTAAAACAAATAAAAGTCCCAGACCTGACAAAGTATATCCTATACTGTTTAAAGAAACAAAGAGCGAAATACTCTCCTCCCTTACAACCATATTCAATATGTCCTTGTGACAAAGTATATCCTATACTGTTTAAAGAAACAAAGAGCGAAATACTCTCCTCCCTTACAACCATATTCAATATGTCCTTGCGACAAGGCATTGTCCCTTCGGATTGGAAAAAGGCTAACGTGACACCAATTTTTAAGAAAGGAGACAAAAAATACCAGGTAATTACAGGCCCATTAGTCCAACTTCAGTTGTAGGTAATGTACGTGAGAGCATAATTAGAGAAAAAAATGTGAGTTACCTTGAAAGCCACTCGTTAATTGGGGATTAACAACATGGCTTCCGTAACAAAAGATCCTGCATATCAAACCTATTGACCTTTTATAACGACCTCTTCTCAGTTTATGACGTAACCAAATCATTGGATGTAGTCTATCTTGATTTCCAGAAAGCGTTTGATAAAGTCCCACATCATAAATTATAAATTAAAGCAAATAGGTATTGACGCTCAAGTAAAGCAATGGATCGCGAATTGGTTGAGCAACAGACAACAAAGAGTGGTGATTGACTGATTTAACTCAGAGTGGGCGCCGGTCACTAGTGGCGTCCCTCAGGGCTCGGTTCTTGGCCCAGTGCTCTTCATTATTTACATCAACGATGTGGATGTTAGACTCAATAATCGCATTAGCAAATTTGCAGACGACACAAAGATTGGTAACTCGGTTCTCACAGACGAAGACAGGCAAAGCCTCCAAGAGGATTTGCACAAAATTTCAGCTTGGTCGGATAGATGGGAGATGCCCTTAAACGTAGACAAGTGCCAGGTCCTTCAAGTTGGAACAAGAAATAAGAAGTTCGATTACGAAATGCGCGGCGTTAAACTCACAAGCGTTCAATGCGTTAAGGACCTGGGGGTCAAAATCGCGTCAAACCTCAAATTCTCACAGCAATGCATCGATGCAGCAAATAAAGCGAACAGAATGTTGGGCTTCATTAAAATAAACTTTTTATTCAAGAATAAAGATGTAATACTTCCGCTCTACAAGAGTTTAGTCAGACCCCCACTACAGTTTTGGTCTCCCCACCATGCAAAGGACATTGCTAAATTAGAAGGTGTTCAGCGTCGGGCAACAAAAATGATCCCTTCCTTGCGCAACAGATCTTACGAAGAAAGGCTTTCCACCCTTAACATGTCTCTTGAGAAACGTAGCCTCCGAGGAAAACTGATCGAATGTTTTAAAATACTTAATTGTTTCACGGATGTAGACAGATCAAAATTGTTTATGATTGATGACACTTTGCGAACGAGGAACAATTGCATAAAACTCAAATGTAGACAAGTAAATTCAGACTGCACCAAATTTTTCTTCACCAACGTTGTAGTGCGATAATAGAATAAGCCCCCACCTTCAGTGGTCCAGTGTAACACGATTGACTCCTTTAAAAACAAGCTCGACCGTCACTTCCTTCAACTTAATATTAACTAGAGTAGAAATGCAACATTTTGGAACCATCTGATTAATGTAGAATCACTTAGGTTTATGGACAGGCCACCTAGTCTGGACCATGGGGTTTGTGTGGCCTGATTTTCTTTGTAAATCTATCTATATAAATCTCTCTCGGCAATGTGGTACTTACAGAATGTGACAGGCGGAGCCTACAAGAAGATTTGCGTAAAATATCAGATTGTTCAGTATAATGGGAAATGCCTTTTAATATAAACAAATGCCAGATTCTGCAGTTTGGATCTAGAAATATAAAGAAGGACTATGAAGTTTGCGTCTAACCTCAAGTTTTCCCAGCAGTGCAACGAGTCCGTTAAAAAAAGCAAACAGGATGATGGGTTTGATTAAGAAAAATGTTGCATTATAGAATAAAGATGTTATACTACCTTTGTATAATAGTTTCGTCAGACCTCATTTGGATTATGCCGTTCAGTTTTGGTCTCCCCACCATGCGAAATCAATCAATCAATCAATGGGGGCATACGCCGGGGGGTGCGTCGCCTCGCCCAGCCTACGACGCCAAGCCCGGGGGTCCCTCCCCTCCGGGCGAGTCTCCATGCAGGCCCCCTTCCCAACCCGAGTACCTCCCGGCAGGATCTATCGACTTGCTCCAGCCACGAACTCCGTGGGTGTCCCCTTGGCCTCTTCCACTCAGGATTGTCTCTTACAGAGACAACCCGATGAGCAGGATCAGCTTCCGGAGATGGCGTTGACGGACTATTCAGGTAATATATGTCGAATCAGTCCCACAGAGTAGTCGTTGGTTTGACACAAAGTCATTTCAGCGACATCCCATGATTCTGCGTAGACACTTATTACCAAAGGCATCAATCCGCCTCTCCAAGTCCCCATTTAGTGTCCATGTCTCACAACCGTAGAGTAAAACAGGGAGCACAAGGGACTTGAAGATCCGGATCTTTGTCCTTCTGAACAGGTACCGACAACGCCATATACTCGTGTTGAGCGAGTCCATAACACTGAGGGCCAGACCAATCCGCCATAAGACTTCCTGGCCAGACTCACCGTTGTTATGAACTACGCAACCAAGATACGTGAAACTTTCTGAGATCTCAACGTTCTCGCCACACGCATGAACAGACTGTACTGTGTCATCCTACAAGCCCCCAAACACTTGTATTTTGGTCTTGGCCCAGGAGACCTGGAGTCTCAAGGGCATCGCCGCCTCGTGCAGTGCCTCGAGAGCCATCATCAAAACGTCCAGCGACTCCGCCAGGATTACTGCATCAGCAAAAACAAGGTCAGTGACCCTGGTATTGCCAATGGATGCTCCGCAATGACTCTCGCCCATGACTCTGCCCAGTACCCAGTCCATACAAGTGTTGAAAAGCGATGGGGTTAGGACACAGCCCTGCCTCACTCTCGCATTCACGGAAAAGAAGCAGGACAAGCCCCCCCACCACCCACCCACCCACCCATACACACACTTAACAGCACTCTCTGTCCCGGAATACAGGCCAGTCAGCAGACCAATAGTCCTCGCAGGAATCACACGGAGTCGCAGAAGATCCCAGAATGCCTCACGATGCACTGAATCAAATGCCTTCTTGAGATCGACATAGGCTGCAAGCATCCCCTGTCGAAACTCACGTCGGCGCTCCATGCGAAAGACATTGCTAAATTAGAAGGTGTTCAGCGTAGAGCAACCAAGATGATTCCTTCATTACGAAACAAACCCTACGAGGAAAGGTTGTCACATCTTAACCTGTTTTCTCTTGAAAAACGCCGCCTAAGAGGAAAACTGATCGAGTCCTTTAAAATGCTTAACGGTTTTACCAACGTGGATCCGACCAAGCTCTTTGTGATGGATGATTAGACGCAAACGATAAATAATGGCGCTAAACTCAAATGTAGACAAGTTCATTCAGATTTCACAGAATTCTTCTTCACTAATGCTGTCGTTCGAGATTGAAACAGATTACCACTATTAATGGTACATTGTAACTCGATTGCATCGCTTAAGAATAATCTTTACCGCTATCTCCTCCAACTCAATGTTCACTAGGTCAGTTTCAACGTCATGGTGGCCGCATAACAACTGTCACTTAGGTTTAGGACAGACCACCTAGTTTGGGCCTTAGGGCCTGTGTGGTTTGGTTATCTATGTAATTCTCTCTCTCTCTCTCTCTCTCTCTCTCTCTCTCTCTCTCTCTCTCTCTCTCTCTCTCTCTCTCTCTCTCTCTCTCTCTCTCTCTCTCTCTCTCTCTCTCTCTTACTTGATACTCGGGCATTCACTGTGTGTGATGGATTGAGCCCATTTTCCTTACCTTCCCATCCTTGTTTAATCTACCCTTCCTTCCTTCCCTTCCATTCTCTTCCCTATCTCTCCCCAGCAATATGTAATGGCCCTGTCAGTAATTCTCACCGGAGTTACTGATTCCACTTGAAGGCTCCGTCCGCCCCGCCTCGGCGAAATCACCTGCTCCGTCCCGCTAACTCCCTCCCAACCTCCGATTCCTGGAATTTTCATTATTTCGGCTAACTCTACCTATTTTCTCTTTTTTGTTTGTTGTTTCTGTCGTTTTTTCCATTATTTGTTTCTTTGATGTGTAGGCTGTATTTTTTATATTTTTTTTCTAAAGCATAAAAGCCAATTTATATGTTATTTGAAATTGTTTTGCGTATTTCTCGTTTTGTTTCCCGCCGTCACAGATTTTAATGAGTTTTCTGTATATATTATTTTACGGAATTGTGGTTTGTTTTCACTGATTTTTAGTATATTCATTTCTATAGAGAAGTTGTTTTTAAACCTTTACTTTCAATTCCGTGTTCATTCCGTTCCAAAAAATATAATTTTCTGATTTTTTTTACTTATATTCCTTTCGTGGTAAGTCTGATTTGATCTTCTATCTCCTTGTACTTTTCCCTTTTTATTATTAATCTGATTCTTGGCATCACGCCACTGTTAAGCCCCTTGTTTAATGTTTATATCATATCACTGAATGCTGTGTTCACTGACCTTTAAAATCTCTCTCTCTCTCTCTCTCTCTCTCTCTCTCTCTCTCTCTCTCTCTCTCTCTCTCTCTCTCTCTCTCTCTCTCTCTCTCTCTCTCTCTCTCCCCCCTGCTACTCACTCATCCTGTTCTCGGCCATCTTGTAGGTGAGCGCCTCCAGCTTCACGGGGTCGGAGCTGCCCAGGTTGTTCCTCGCCGTCACCTGGATGATGTAGTCAAGGCCAGGTGTGAGGCCCTCCAGGGTGAAGGTTGGGGACTCGGAAGTCACATTCCCCTGTCCCCGGCCCGTCACCGCCTCAAACACCTGCCGGGGAGAGGACGCAGGTGGTGGGATGGATCAGGTGGTCGGGGGAGAGGGGAGGGATGTGGTGTATGGTCAGGGACATTTGAAATTCATGGGCCTAGTTAGAGTCTAATATGTACATATTATGCACAGGTTATCTAGCACAGGTGGCGGTAAGGGACAGGTGTGGGAGGATGATGGGATGGGTGTTGCATAAGGTCATTGATTTTGGTGTTATCGGAGTAGGAGTTACTCTTTGTGCTGAGGTCATCGTACAACCAGTTGGAGAGTAATAAGGATGACTATCAACAGGAAATACGATAGAAACTGAGGTATGTTGCGCAAGACCATGAATTTTGAGATTATTGGATGTGATATTATTACAGATTCATGCTATTAGTTACAATTAATGACAGGAGGAGTGATAATTCAGATGAAAAAGTGACCTATAAATAATTCATACCGAGAGACGAATGTTGTCACTATTTTATTTACTGATACTGGCTCAAATATTCTTCTCCATCCCAATATGACGATTCATTCGGATTACTCAAGCAGGACTGGCTTTGTTTATATAACACGGGTCACATTATTAATGTATCTGTTGCATTATTTATTATTATTTTACCCCCATGCTGCCCGCCCAGATTTTCGATTAACCCTAACTTCAGCGAATTCGGTCAAATGGAGTGCCGGGGGTTGAGAAGGGGGCCGCATGGGCCAAGCAAGAGTCATACATCACGGCAGTCACTATAAATAAAATTCACCTAAGCCTCTAGCGGGCTCGGGTCGTCCAAGAGACACACCTCAAAGGAGCCTACCGGCACGGTAGGTATAACCTAAAAAAAAAAAAAAAAAATGTGGATCACAACTCTGTCCCGTTTATCAGCTTCAATAACAGCGCTCCGGTGTCCACGCAACCAACGCGCTTACGCAACAAGGTGGAAACGAAGCATTGTGTCGCGTGCGATGGAGACCTCGTGCCATCTGTCATACCCTAAGGTCGCCATAAAACTTTTTTTTTTTTTTTTTTTACATTCCTCACAGCTCACCTATACCCCCCCCCCCCCATCCCCAGACCTTCGGTGCCCCTCATCAGTGGCCGTCACCATGGTAAGGTAATCTCCGTCGCGCATGAAATCACGCGGCGCGGGACACTGGAAAGTCAGGCTTTCTTCCTTCATAACTTTTTATTTTTATTTTTGTGACAAAGTTATTAATGTAGATCGTAAAATGCGAGAACCACTGCGTTTACTACATAAGAAAAGTAATAATAAAACGAAAGGAAAAAGCAAAGGAAAAGTTGAGGACATTCCCTATAGCTGCGCGTGGCCTCGGTGCTCATTTTCGTCGCATCGGCTCTTGAGCCTATGGTGGGTAAAAACCCATTGCCCCGGGGGACAGCGGAGGGTGTGACATCCGGACTACCATAGTTTACCTTCCAGGTTTCCAAAATAACCATTTACCAACAACTCTGAAAGGGAGGATAAACAGCTGGGTGAGCTGCAGGCCGGCGCCAGGGCCAGTATTCGAGCACGGAACCGCGGATTCGTTGTAAGGGATGCTAATCACTTTACAGCGAAGGCACTTGCCTCCGTGTATATGGTGTATGTAGGTACACGATCAAAGCATGCAGTCCACTGGGACATTAAAACTGCTGACTGTATATGATCTTATCCATCGTACAGTAGAGTACCGCAAACAAGTAAACTAGTATTCCCTGTAGTTGGCCACTGGACTACTGTGCCAACCACCTTTCCTCATGAATTGTGAGAAACAACGGCTCCACACACCTCTTGACACATTCCAGTCATTCGTAGTACAGAATGACTTTTTTGTCGATCACTGCTGTGCTCATGGGTATTTCCATTACAGAAAAGAACACCAGTTGTAAAATATCACAAATACGTAGACTGCAGTAAAATTTGCAGTTGATGTTCACATAATGGAAGAAGAATGCGTTGCCTTTCTGGGCAAAACGTGAGGTTTGGCCCCATTTGGGATGACAGCGAAATACAGGTCTGTGTCTCCCCCTCCCCGTGGTGTCAGACTTCATTTTATGCTGCATAACACTACAACATCGACAAGGCCCTGCTTCATAGAGAGCTTCAGAACATTGTTTACGTGTAAAAATGCAAGCGTTGTTTCTTCTGTAAAGATGATACTTCTGTTGAAAGATTTCAACAGCATTGTAAACGGTAAAGTGTGTCAAACTGATGTTCTTGGCTTGAGTTTTCGTTTCATACCGAATATTATTTCGCTGCGAACGGCCAGGTACTCTAGTAGGAAAGTCAGGCAAGTTCAGATCAAATCAGGTGTCAGGTATGGTAAGGACCGGTCAAGTGTGATGGTAGATCACACACACACACACACACACACACACACACACACACACACAAGCAAACAAATACACACACACACACACACACACACACACACAATCAAACACACACACACACACACACACACACACACACACACACACACACACACATACATACATACACACAAACATACCTTGGCAATGAAGACCTGCTGCAGGCCACCGTCAAACCCAGGCGTGCATTCCACCGCCAGTGAGTTATAGGTCTTGTTCACCACGAGGCATCGCGCAGGCTGCTCCGGGCGACCTGCGGGGGGCGGGAGGTCAGTGGAGATTGGGGGTGGGTGGGGGGCTGTTTCGATGGACAGGGGTGTGGGTGAGAGGTAGGTAACTGCTGAGTGTTGGCGACCTGCCGGAGGCAGGAGGTCAGAACAGGCTGGGTCTTGGGGGAACAGGTGAGACTCAGTGAGACGAGGTGAGAGGCAGATCATTGGGGAGTGTTGGCGACCTATGGGGACCGGGGGGACAGTGCAGGTTGGGAGAGGGCTTCCTGTGGGGAAAGATGAGACGGAGAGAGGCAGGCCATTGAAGAGTGTTGGCGACGTGGCGTAGGGTGAGCGGAAGAGGAGGGAAGGCCATGGAAAAGAGAGGATGTTGGGAGGGTGATGGAGGTGCTACCGAAGGAGAGGTACAGGGGTAAGTGGGGTCAGGACTGAATCATAATAGTCATATAATTAAAATAGGAAAAGTGTGACCTGGGGGAAGAAATGAAAGCAATATCAATCTCCTCCCAAAGCACTCTGAGTTAGATAAGACAAGGGCGCAAGGACAGGGATTCTCCTGAAAAAAGGAAAAGCTACTTTAATAAAGGAGAAAAATGCACCTTAAATTTCCCTTCTCCATCCCTTACCAGCACGAGACTACAGACACTGACACAAATTGGATGGAGGGGAATCACACACACACACACACACACACACACACACACACGGCCCGGTAGCTCAGGGGTAGAGCGTCTGGGTCACAACCAGAAGGACCGGGGTTCAATTTCCCGGCCGGGTGAAGATAAGTTGGGTTTATCTTCTTTTACGTGTAGCCCCTGTTCACCTAGCAGTGAATAGGTACGCGACGTCAGGCAAAGAGTTGTGACCTCCTTGTCGCGGTGTGTTGTGTGTGAGTAGACTCAGTCCTTCCCAAAGATCGGTACTATGAGCTCTGTGCTCTTCCGTAGGGGAACGGCTGGCTGTCTCGAGAGAGACCCGCAGCAGACCAAGAGGTGAATTACACACACACACACACACACACACACACACACACACACACACACACACACACACACACACACACACACACACACACACTCTCTCTCTCTCTCTCTCTCTCTCTCTCTCTCTCTCTCTCTCTCTCTCTCTCTCTCTCTCTCTCTCTCTCTATTTACCCGTGTAAATAGACGCCGTGCATCACAACAAACCCGTAACCGTGATCCCGCAAGTACCACCACCTCTATTACTAAGCCTCTAGATAACTTAAAAATCCTTAGTTTCAATGCGCGTAGCCTAAGCAACAAATTTGATGAACTGAGATGTCTTGCTTTAACAGAAAATTTTGACATAATTGCTATAACCGAAACATTTATCGACACCACAAATATTGATTTAAGTTCCGAATACAACATAGATGGCTACAGACTCTTCAACAAAGATCGTGTAAACCGTAGAGGCGGTGGCGTCGCCCTTTATGTCAAAAGTTATTTGCAACCCACTGACAAAACACCGGGAAACAGTAACGTTGAACATTTGTGCGTGCGAGTAAACATTGCAAAAGTCAACTTAAATATATCTGTCACCTACAGACCTCCCGGGCAATCACTCGATGACGACCTTGAAATGTACAGCGTCTTAAGGCAGTCACTTAATAACAGCGACTCACTGATATTAGGAGACTTTAACCTCCCCTATATCGACTGGGCGACACTGTCAGGTACAGAAGGCGAGTCACATAGAATGATCGAATTTCTAGAAGAAAATTATCTAAGCCAAATGGTTTCTGAGCCAACTCGACAAAATAATATACTCGACCTTGTTATAACGACCCAAGATAACCTAATCAGTAGTGTCACGGTAGGAGAACACCTCGGTTCTTGCGATCATAAATTAGTGCACGTCGACATTAAAGCTCAATCATCAGTGACTGAAAATAAAGTAAAGGTGCCCAATTTCAAAAGAGCTAACTTCGTAGAAATCCGCCAAAAACTAACAGAAATACAACTATCAGATGACGGCAACGTAGAGGAAGCCTGGCTAAGCCTTAAAAATCACTTACTCACTCAGCAGAACACATTCGTCCCCTTGTGCGAGAAGCGAATTAACACTAATAAAAGCCTACCGTGGTTTAATAGCGAAATTAAACAATCAGTCAATGAGAGAAAATTGTTTTACAGGTTAAAGAAAGAACAAAGCACGCCCGAAAACATTAGACTTTATAATGATGCCAGGCGACGAGTAAAAAGACTAGTAGGTCAGGCAAAGCGTAGATACGAAGAAAATATTGCAGCCAACTGTAAAAATAATCCGAAATCTTTCTTCAGTTACATAAACAACAGAAAGGCGATCAAAAGTGGTATTGGACCTTTAACAAACAGCGACGGTGCACTAGTGACTGACAGCCAACACATTGCAAACCTCTTAAACAATTACTTTTCCTCGGTGTTTAATACTAACAGTCTTCCCCTCGCTACCACCAACACCAGTACTATTGTAAATCTCGAGCATGCATTGCCTAATTTTGAAATAACAACCGATGAAGTCCTTAAAGCTCTCCATTCACTTAAAACAAATAAAAGTCCTGGACCTGACAAAGTATATCCAACTCTGCTGAAAGAAACAAAGAGCGAAATACTCTCCTCCCTCACAACCGTATTCAATATGTCCTTGCGACAAGGCATCGTCCCTTCAGATTGGAAAAAGGCTAACGTGACACCGATTTTCAAGAAAGGAGACAAAAATGTACCAGGTAATTACAGGCCCATTAGTCTAACTTCGGTTGTAGGTAAGCTACTTGAGGGCATAATTAGAGACAAAATTGTGAATTACCTTGAAAGCCACTCATTGATTGGGGACTCACAACATGGCTTCCGAAACAAAAGATCCTGCCTATCAAACCTATTAACCTTTTATAACGACCTCTTCACTGTTTATGACGTAACCAAATCACTGGACGTAGTCTATCTTGATTTCAATAAAGCGTTTGATAAAGTCCCGCATCATAAATTACTTTACAAATTAAAGCAAATAGGTATTGACGGTCAAGTAAACCAATGGATCGCGAATTGGTTGAGCAACAGACAACAAAGAGTAGTGATTGACGGATTTAACTCAGAGTGGGCGCCTGTCACTAGTGGCGTCCCTCAGGGCTCGGTCCTTGGCCCAGTGCTCTTCATTATTTACATCAACGACGTGGATGTTGGACTCAATAACCGCATTAGTAAATTTGCAGACGACACAAAGATTGGCAACTCGGTTCTCACTGACGAAGACAGGCAAAGCCTCCAAGAGGATTTGCACAAAATTTCAGCTTGGTCGGATAGATGGGAGATGCCCTTTAACGTAGACAAGTGCCAGGTCATTCAAGTTGGAACGAGGAATAAGAAGTTCGAATACGAAATGCGCGGCGTTAAACTCAAAACCGTTCAAACCGTCAAAGACTAGGTGGTCAAAATCGCGTCAAACCTCAAATTCTCACAGCAATGCATCGATGCAGCAAATAAAGCGAACAGAATGTTGGGCTTCATTAAAAGAAACTTTGTATTCAAGAATAAAGATGTAATACTCCCGCTCTACAACAGTTTAGTCAGACCCCACTTGGAATATGCGGTACAGTTTGGTCTCCCCACCATGCAAAGGATATTGCTAAATTAGAAGGTGTTCAGCGTCGGGCAACGAAAATGATCCCTTCCTTGCGCAACAAATCCTACGAAGAAAGGCTTTCTACCCTTAACATGTTCTCTCTTGAGAAACGTCGCCTCCGAGGAAAACTGATCGAATGTTTTAAAATACTTAATGGTTTCACGAATGTAGACAGATCAACATTGTTTATGATCGATGACACTTTGCGCACGAGGAACAATGGCGTAAAACTCAGATGTAGACAAGTAAATTCAGACTGCACCAAATTTTTCTTCACCAACGTTGTAGTGCGAGAATGGAATAAGCTTCCACCGTCAGTGGTCCAGTGTAACACGATTGACTCCTTCAAAAATAAGCTCGACCGTCACTTCCTTCAACTTAATATCAACTAGAGTAGAAATGCAACGTTTTGGAGTCTTCTGATTAATGTAAAATCACTTAGGTTTAAGGACAGACCACCAAGTCTGGACCATGGGGTCTGTGTGGTCTGATTTTCTATGTAAATCTATGTAAATCTCTCTCTCTCTCTCTCTCTCTCTCTCTCTCTCTCTCTCTCTCTCTCTCTCTCTCTCTCTCTCTCTCTCTCTCACCTGCGGGCACCACGTGGAAGAGGCAGGGCTGGGTCATCTTGCCCACGTTGTTCTGGGCCCAGCACTGCAGCGTCCCGTAGCCCTGGTGGGTGCGGGCCACGAACTCCACAGCGCTGTTTCCGTCTGGCGGGGAGGGAGAAAAGGTAATCATTACATCAATCACAGCACCTGATTATTTAAATAATAATGGAGGTATTTCTCGAATCTTGAGAGATGTACAGGGCAAATTCAATCTGGTGGAAGGGAAACAAGAGATTATGTTGCTAAAGCCCGGCATTTTGAACGCTTCTCATGATGATGATACTCCCATATTCCGCAAGGTGTACACACATGGGTGTCTCCGTCTGTCAAGGGAACACACACCAGGAATCAGGTTTACCTCAGCATTTTACTTTGTAGCATAAATCAAAACAAGGAAAGAGAGAAAATATAACATCAAACGAGAAAATAGGCGACGTGGTGAAACATTTATCTGGAATAAGGATATTCCGATGGAGAAGATGTGAAAGAAGCGTAAGATAGGAAACGAGAGTTATGTGGTATTGCTGGTGTCCTCTTCCTCCTGTCCTTGCTCTTCCTTCCTCCTTCTCATTCTCCTTCTACACTTACTCTTTTTTCTTGTTCTACTATTTTTCTTTTTAAACATGATTATCACCAGCCTTATCATTTACTGCTACTTAATCATCATATAATTATCATCCCACTATTTCTATTCAATCCTCTCGTTTCCTTCTTCTCCTCCTTTCGCTACTCTTTCGTCTATCATCTTTGGGGGGCGACTAAGGGTATTTTTTTTAGGAATATATTTAAAATCGGACAAATACGTTTTTTTCGCTCAGCATGGCCGGGATAGCCAAAATTGCCATGTGGTGAGATTTGTTTTCGTAAAATTAAAGCCCCTCACCCCTGGAAGCCATATTTAAATGGCCCGCGCTATTGCGTCATAGCCTGACTCGCGCGCCAACACATGCTGTATCATTCAGTGCTTGTATGTACATAAAATTTGCATTAGAATATTTTATTTTCTCCGTAAATTTTGTCATCTGTCATTCCTCTCGTGCCGGATCGCAGGGAGGGTGTGAGTCGAGGAGAGGAGTGCGGCGGAGCAAGTCCCTACCCAGACAACAACGGGGAAGGGCAGGCAACCTGTTCGTTTGTACTCCAGCCAAATAAAGGTCCTCAGAAATGACGTACAAACGCAAGTTGAGTAGCAAGAGAGCCATCAACTTGAAGAAGGCTTCTCGAACAAGATGGAGCGGCCAAGACCAGGAAGGGAGCAGTTTAGGAGCTTATGAGGGACTCGTGATCCTGCCACGCTCACCCGCCGCTCATCACCACCGCCTGCTCCACCACCAGCTGATTCGCCACTCCCTACACCGAGTACCTTATCATGCCCTTCTCCACCACCACCTGCTTCATCACCACCTATTCCACCACCACCTACATCACCACCAGCTGCAGAATCATTGCCACATGAAACATCACTGCAGCTCCGACTACTCAGTGTCCCACTAACCGACATCTTTAAGATGTCGCTAAATACTGGCTATGTGCCGAGCCTATGGAATGTAGCTAATGTGACGTCGATTTTCAAAAAGGGGGACAGGTCAGTTGCTTCAAACTATCGCCCAATTAGCTTAACATCGGTTATAGGCAAGATGCTAGAGTCCATAATAGTCAGGAACATTCGGGAGCATCTAGAGAAACATAGCTTAATTCACGACTCGCAGCATGGGTTCACGAAAGGTAGGTCATGCCTCACTAATCTCTTGTCCTTCTACAATAAAGTATTTGAGGCGGTAGACAGAGATGAAAATTATGATGTAATCTATCTTGATTTTAGTAAAGCGTTTGACAAAGTTCCTCACCAACGACTGTTGCTTAAATTACAGGCTCACGGAGTAGAGGGTAAAGTTTTGAACTGGGTCAAGGCGTGGCTTAGCAATAGGAAGCAAAGAGTGGAAATCAATGGTAAAAGATCTGACTGGGGATTTGTTACGAGTGGGTGTCCCACAAGGTTCGGTATTAGGTCCACTTTTGTTTATTATTTATATCAATGACTTAGATACAGGAATTAGTAGTGATGTCAGTAAGTTTGCAGATGAAACCAAGATCGGTGAGTAATTGAGTATTCTCAGTATTCTCCAGGGTGAACTGAACAGATTGTATGACTGGGCGGATAAATGGTAGATGGAGTTCAATGTAGGGAAGTGCAGTATTCTGAGTGTAGGTAGGAATAACCCCTCTCATAACTATTGCTTTAATGACACTCATAAGCAGGTCTAGGTGCGAGAGGCATTTAGGGGTCTTAGTGAGCTCTGATCTCCGTCCAAGGGCACAATGCATTCAAGCTAGAAATCGAGCAAATAGGGTACTGGGATTTATTTCAAGGAGCGTAAGCAACAGAAGCGCCGAAGTTTTCCTCAAACTATATTTAGCATTAGTTAGACCTCATCTTGACTATGCGGTTCAATTCTGCTTCTGGTTCTGGATATCAAAATGTTAGAATCAGTGCAGAGGAGAATGACTAAGATGATTCAGGGGTTGATAAACTTGCCATACGAGGAAAGACTCAAACAGTTAAACTTGCATTCTCTATAAAGGCGAAGGGTGCGTGGAGACATGATCGAGGTTCATAAATGGATGAAGGGCTTTATTAAGTTAGACATTCATAAGGTTTTGTTGGTAAGAGAACCGGGTAGGACACGAAGTAATGGGTTTAAACTGGATAAATTCAAATACAACAGGGACATGGGCAAAAATTGGTTTACAAACAGGGTGGTGGATGAGTGGAATAGGCTTAGTAGTCATGTGGTGAGTGCCAATACAATTGTCACATTCAAAAATAGATTAGATAAATTCATGGACAGCGATATTAGGTGGGGTTAGATACACGGGAGCTACATGGGAGCTTAGGTTCAGACTAGCTGCCTCGTACAGGCCTGCCGGCCTCTTGCAGACTCCTATGTTCTTATGTTCTTAACAAATTATGCACAGAAGTGTTCAGTTGAACCCTCCTCCTCCTGATACAAGCGAAACTTTTATCACCGTGTCGCTTTCCCAGCTACAGACACTCATCGCGAGACAGAAGTGCCCAGTACGGTCGTGCAGGAATACCTTGACCGTAACCTCTTCTACGATAAGGAAGGTGGGGGCCTTCTGACCCCCTCACCTGCGAGTGAGTAATACTTTTTTTTTATAAAGGGAGACCAGATGCCTTATCATTCTCCTGTAAGTCAAAAAGGTATACACAATAATTTGTGAAAACTTCATGCCAATCAGATAAATACAAATGACAAGACATGGATAAAACGGAAAAAAAATCTTTAGGAGCCAATATCTATGAAAGTAGTTTTTTACACTTCAAAAAATTTCACAAAATCAGGAAAAAGTCTGTCCGACTTTTGTTTGGTATCAACTAAAACTACAACTAAAGGGCAATATTTTGTACGGATGAAATTTCAAAAATATAAAAAGAAAACGGGACACAGTATAGAAAATTGTAGGTGTAAAAAAATAGCATTTTTTTTTGTTCGAAGACAAAACAACATATCAAAATTTTATGGATACAAAATGTAGATATGTAAACAAAGTTTCTATGTTTTTTTTTTTCGCACCGATTAACTGAAAAAAATAGTCTGTGAAAAAAAAAAATACACTTTATTTGAGTCTCCCCTATACTTTACCCAAATTTCATGAAATTCACAAAATGTCATATATTTACAGAAACACATAACATACTAAGATTTCAAAGCTATTGGACGTACCATATGGGCAGGAGGACCCCCTTTAATCGCCCCCCTTAATCACCTTTATCATCCTAATCCTTATATATTTCTTCATTTTTTTTTATTCTTCTTTCTGTTTCACATCCCCCTTCTTAACCACAACCACCACTACCTCTTCCAAGGGATGCAGTATTCGTATTCGTTATTCGTATTCGGATGCAATCGAACACCGTATTTGAGTGTATTCGCATTCGTATTCGAATAATTATTGATCTAAATAAAAATATTCTCAGTCGCATTCGAATACAAGGGAGAAGCGCGTATTCTGAGAATAATTTGACGAATACTTCAAAATTTATTATCAGAAATAACAGCCGTTGTTCCTTCAAACACGCGGGGGTGTAATCATCGTGTATAGTACAGGTTCCTGAGTTAATTTTCCTGTTGCATAATTTTAATACAGTACTATACGCAGTTACTTCAAGAACGTATTTTTCAATGAAAAGTTTTCATGAATGTATTCAAGCATATTTTCCAGAAGTATTCTTATTTGTATTTGAATTAAGTATAATTTCAGTGAATTCGAATTCGTATTCGTATTCGTTGGAATTTGAAGTATTTGTATTCTAATACACGACTCTTGTA
>NW_026110481.1:0-30000 GCF_024679095.1 Eriocheir sinensis
TGGGCTGGGAACCCAGACCAGCCAAAATCGCCCAGCCCAGGGTAAATAATTCGAGTAGACGCGCTGAATCGTTATTCTCCCAGTGGTATGGCTGGGAGCACCGTGCAAATTGTCCATGCAAATTGTATCTCTCAGCCTCTTATATTTACCGACTTATGACCCAAAAACTGTCCAATAGAGATTCACTTATAATTATCGTTAAAATAGTTAATTCCTGATTTTTCTTTGGCAATAGTTAGGCGTCATAAACCGTTCAATACTATGCTCTGAGGACGACAATCTGGCAATGGTGGGGGGCAGGAGAGGCATTGAGATACTGTAGTATTTAAGCATACAACTGAAACCAATTTATCCTATATAATAAAATATATAAGTATTATATTATTATATAATAACATTATTAGTGTTCCTGTATAATTAATGATCACTAACGGCACACAATTTAATAAAACAGCACCTTCACACTCGCTTGACTTGGAAACCAGATGTAAACAAACACAGGCCTTCGTCGAGCCATAACAAGCTATCAGGGCCTCAACAATATTGGCCCAGTCCTCCTCGCTTCCCATACCCATGGTTGTCGTGCTTTGTATACATCTGTGTGACCACTTGCGTTGTAAACCAGCCCTACGGCTTGCTTCCAGCCCAGGGGAACAATGACTAGTGTAACCGTAGCTTAAGTCTATGGTACACCCCACACTGCGTAAACTTGAACATCAGCCCGACTGATCAGCTGATTCATTTCCTGTGTACATTTACTAAGTTTATTTGTACCGGCAGATGATGTGTGTATTCGCTGTTTAGCCTCGTGTCAGCAGAATCACGGCCTATTGTCATTCATCCGTCGTGCGTGTATTTTTGTCTTTCATTATTACCTTCATGTTTACCTGTGTCCCTAGATATTTGCAACCTTGTCATTTCTGTGTTAAGCTTAGATCAGATTAAAGTAATCTCGTCATATTAATCACAGTTGGTTGCTAAACACATGTTTATTTAATTGGCTTGCTTTCGTTGCTTTGCACATTTTTTTGTATGTCAAAATTTGTAACGAGTTGTCGTTTGCACTAATTGGCGTTTTTAATTCATTGACCGAGTACTAGCCTTACATTCGTTGATAGCATACTTGCCAATGTCACTGTGTAAGCTATTTCTTTTAACAAATCTGTCATAATTTATGCTATTGTGTGAGTAGGCCTATTTACCCATTTGCATGCATTCCAGCTGAGGTACCTTCACTTGCTTCATAATTGTGAACTTGAATATCAGCCCAGCTGATCAGCTGATTCATCCCCTTCCCCGCGTCAACCCACATTTCCAGTCCCCGTCTTAACCCCGTTTCCCTACACGTTATTTCCCCAACCCGGTGTGTTATTTCCTGCCTTATTTCCTGTGTACATTTACTAATTTGATCTGTACCAGCAGATAATGTGTGTATTCGCTGTTTAGCCTCGTATCAGCAGAATCACGGCCTATTGTCATTCATTCGCCGTGAGTGTATTTTTTCTTTCATTATTACCTTCATGTTTACCTGTGTACCTCGTTATTTGCAACTTTGTCATTTCTGTGTTAAGCGTAGATCAGGTTAAAGTAACCTCATCATATTAATCACAGTTGGTTGCCAAACACATCTTTATTTAAATAAATTGGCTTGCTTTTGTTGCTTTGCACATTTTTTTTTGGATATTCAAATTTCTAACGAATTGTCAACTGTGCTAATTGTCATTGGTAATTCATTGACAGTACAAGCCTTACGTTCAATGAGACCATACTTGCCAATTATATTGTGTGATTTTGTCGTCACTATAGTACCGTAGGCTATTTCGTTTCACAAATTTAATTTTCATAATTTATATTATTGATTGTTTAAGTATTTACCCATTTGCCTTCCAGCTAAGGTACCTTCACTTGTTTCATAATTGTGATTGTTTTTATTTTTCTTCATGTTGATTTTCCTTACTAATTCACCATTTGTACAGCTTTGCTTCTTATGCTCCTTCAATCAGGTCGTCATTTGCAAACTTGCAGACCCAACCTGTCAACATGCCTGACGATCCTACTTTCTCCTCCTCTACTTCTAACCCTACTATTAACTTGCTACACGAGACACCTTCTGTCAAACTTTTCTCTGGTGAGGATCGTTCTTTCTCCGCACTTGCTTTTCCTAACCCAAATTCCAAGATGCCATGGTTGACAGCACTGTTACCTCTGATGCTGACAAAATCTCTTTTGATTTCGCCTATTGTACCCTTCATTATCTTATCCTACTGTTACTTACCCCTGGCTGATTAAACTCAATTATATTACATTAAATTTAAATTTTATATTATATTTAGGTACACGTACATTACGCGGCTGTCCGAGATATCGTACCCGTCCCTCCCTCTCTTTGCCTCCAGAGAACATGGGAAGTATCTGTTGTGTGTGTGTGTGTGTGTGTGTGTGTGTGTGTGTGTGTGTGTGTGTGTGTGTGTTCAGTTTTAGACAAGCAGGCCTCCCTCCTCCTCCTCTTCTTCCTCCTCCTCCAAACCACACCTCCATTCATTACTCCCTGCTGTGCTTTCTTCTGGGAGGAGGAGGAGGAGGAGGAAGAGGAGGAGGAGGAAAGACGGTGATGATAATAACTACGAACTATGAAGGAAGGAAGAAGATAATGATGATGATGATGAGGAGGAGGAAGAAACAAAACAACTTCAAACACAATAAATAATAATGAGAAGAGAAGGAGATGGAGAAGAGGGAAGAGAAAGAAAAGGAAGAGAAGGAGGAGGAGGAAAAGCGACAAAAATAATCACTTAAAGAATAGAAACAGGAAGAAAAGAGAAGGAAAAGAGTAAGGGAAGAAAAGGAGGAGGAGAAGGAGGAGGAGAAGGAGGAAGAGGAGGAGGAAAAACGACTACAAAGATCAATTAATAATATCGAAGAGACAAGGAAGGAAAAAGGAGGAGGGGGAGGAGGAAGAGGAGGAGGAGGAGGAGGAGGAGGCGCCCCACGTGGTTTTCGGGTTTGTTGTCACGTTACCATGGAGACAACCCTCACTCCCTCGCTCCCTCCCTTTCCCTCCATTCTACTTTCCTCCCTTCCTTTCCTCCCTCCAGAGTTAGATTTATAGTGGCGATGGTGGTGGTCATTCCTTAGTCCTCCCTCAATCTTCTCCTTCCTTCCTTCCCTCTTCTCTCCATCCTCGATTTTGCTCCTTCCTCCTCCTCCTCTTGGTTCTTATTCAATGCCTCTTCTAACCTCCTCCCTTTTCCCTCCATGTTTCGAGAGAGGAGGAGGAGGAGGAGGAGGAGGAGGATTTGAGGGAAAGAATAAAGAATAAAAAGGAGAGAGAGAGAGAGAGAGAGGCAAGCTGAATAAATCTGGATATTTTGTGTGTGTGTATAGGTGTGTGTGTGTGTGTCGTCACACACACACATACACACACACACACACACACACACAGGCTCATGTATACGTACCAAACCGATCTACGCGTGTTTACAAATCTCTCTCTCTCTCTCTCTCTCTCTCTCTCTCTCTCTCTCTCTCTCATGAAGAAAGAATAATAGTACTGACCTTTCCTTCTCTTCCTCCTCCTCCTCCTCCTTCCTCTTCCTCCTCCGCCTCCCTCTACTACTATAATCACCACCAAGAAGAAGAAGAAGAAGAAGAAGAAGAAGATCAAAGTAAAGTTCTCCACCGTTCTTACTTCCCTCCCTCCTCTCTCCCTCATTCCTCCCTCCATTTCTTCTCGTCTCTCCCTCCTTCCTCTCCTTTCCCTCCCCTCCTTACTTACGCCTCCCCTTCCTCCCTCTACTTCTTCTCGTCTCTCTCTCCCTCCTTCCCCTCCTTTCTTACGCCTCCCCTTCTCATCCCATTTCTTACCCCATTTGTCTCCCCGTCTCTTTCCCTCCCTCCTTATCTACTTCTCTCCATTCCTCTGTCCTATAAATCACGGAGAAGAGGGAAGGTGAGGGGAGAAGAGGACAGGTGAGGGGAGAAGAAGAAGGAGGAGAAGAAAGAGATGAATGAAACCCAATGAAAAAAGAATTAACAAAGAATGAAGGAGAAGATTGAAGGAACCAAATAGGAGAAAGGAAGGAAGGAAACTGGAAAAAAAGTAAAAATAAAGGATACAAGAAACAAAAGGAAACGAAGCAAAAAAAAATTAAACAAAGCATTGAAGGAATTAAAAAACTAAACGAAACAAAGATGAGGGAAAATAGATAAATACAAAAAAAGAAAAAGAAACAAGAAATAAACACAAAGAAATTATAAGTAAGAAAGAAAACACACACAGATGAAAGGAGGAGGAAGTGCGTCAGGAACAGAGAAAGGGAGGGAGGGAGGAGGGAAAGAAGGAAGAAGAGGGGGAGAGGAAGAGGGGAGAGGAAGGAAAACAAGGAGAGACGGAAGAACGCAATAAATCACGAGAATAAACCGACAATTGATAGACGGGAGTAATGATGGAGAGAGAGAGAGAGAGAGAGAGAGAGAGAGAGAGAGAGAGAGAGAGAGAAGTCGAGTTACAGAGAGAATACGGAGGAGGAAGAAAGGAGAAAGGAAGAAAAGTGTGGGAATGAGAATGAAGAAGGAAAGGAGAATAAAAAGAAAACAATAACAGCGATAAATAAATGAGACAATAATTGATGGTTTAAGGAAGAAGAGGGAAAGGAGAAAGGAAGAAAACTGTGGAATGAGGAGAATAAAGAGGGAAAGGAAAAATTAGAAAAAAAGAGACAAACTGTGGTAGGAAGTTATCTAAGAAGGGAAAACAAAAATATATCAGGAGAAAGAAAAAGAAGACAAAAAGAAAAGAAAAATATAAACAATGGAAATATGAATAATAAAAAAAGGAAAAAAAAGCAGACGTAGAAAAGATAATGAAAGAAGATACATAGAGAAAAATGCGAATAAACAACGAAAGAGAGGAGAGAAAAAGAAAATAAAATAAAGACAGGCTGCTAAAGTAGAGACGGGAGAAACAACAACAAAAAAATAATGAAAGAAAACAAAGAAAAAAAAAAGGGGTGAGGAGGGGAGGAAAGGGGAGAGAGAGAGAGAGAGAGAGAGAGAGAGAGAGAGAGAGAGAGAGAGAGCTGATGCAATATTATTAGAGAGGGAAGGAGAGAGAGAGAGGGAGAGAAAGGTGAGGGAAGGGAGAGTTATAAGGGAGGGTAAGAGGGAACGCAATAACAGAGAGAGAGAGAGAGAGAGAGAGAGAGAGAGAGAGAGAGAGAGAGAGAAGGGGAATGAGGGGAAGTGAAGTGTTATGGAAGGGAGGGACAAAGAAAGGGGCAGCAATGGGGGAAGAAGGAAGAGGAGGAGGAGGAGGAGGAGGAGGAGGAGGAGAGGACTGGAGGTAAGAGAGACTGTCCAGACTCCTGAGTGTCGTGTTACACCTGTTGTAGGGAAGAAGAAGAAGAAGAAGAAGAAGAGGAGGAGGAGGAAGGTTATAATGATGATAAAAATGAATACAAAAAGTAAAGGAAAATAAAGAAAATATGGAAGAAAGGAAAAAAAAGAGGAAAAATAGGAAAGAAGGGAATAGAGGAATATAGAAGAAAAGAAAGGATAGAAAACAAGAAAAAAGAAAGAAAAGAGATACACAACATATTCCAAACCTTAACACACACACACACACAGTAATCTTCCTCATTATATCTTTTCCTTCAAGAACGACCTTCCCTCCTTCCTCCTTCCTCATTTTCTTGCATAATTTCTTCCTCAACCTACTTCCTCCTTCCCACCCTTCTTCTATCTCCTTCAACTTCTTCCTATTCTCACTATTTTCTTTTCTTTTTTTCTTTCCTTATACTTCCTTGTTCACATCTCTTCTTCCTCTTCCTCTTCATTCTTCCATACGTTATTAAATATTCCTTGTTTTTATTTCCTTTCTTTATTTGCATCTTCTTTTACTTCTCTTCCTCCTCCTTTTCCTAATTGCTTTATTTTATACGCAAACATTTATCTTCCTTTCTTCTTCCTCCTCCTCCTCCTCCTCCTCGTAATTCTCTTCTCTTATCTACGCGCTCCTCCATTCTTCATAACCTCCTCCTCCTCCTCCTCCTCTTCATTCTCATAGACGCAAACCCTTCTCCAATCTACTTCGCCCTCATTCCTCTTCCTCCTCCTCCTTGTCTACACCCCCCTGGCTTGAATTGGTCCTAACCGCCTGATAACTACATCAAATTGGGTTTTTCAGCGTTACTCCCAAGTGTGTAATTGTGAAGGAGGAGGAGGAGGAGGAGGAGTGGTAGTAGTAGTAGTAGTAGTAGTAGTAGTAGTAGTAGGAGGAGGAGGAGGAGGAGGAGGAGGAGGAGGAGGCGGCGGCAGTTACAACGGATAGATGAAGCCTTTTCCTCTCTTGCCTTCCTCCTCCTCCTCTTCCTCCTCCTCCTCCTCCTCGATACAGATATTACAGAAAAGCGGCTAGTCTGCACTTCTATATCTGCAATGGAGGGAGGGAAGAGGGAGGGAGGAAAGGACCGGGGGAGGGAAGGGAAAGGAAGGAGGGAAAGGAAGGAAGGAGAAAGGGACAGGATAAGGAAAAGGAAAAAAGAGAATGGAAGGGATGAAAACGGAGGTGGGGAGAGAGAGAGAGAGAGAGAGAGAGAGAGAGAGAGAGAGAGAGAGAGAGAGAGAGAGAGAGAGAGAGAGGAAATCCACACACTCATAATACGATTTCACCATCAATACATATCCCTCTCTCCCCTTCCCCTTCCTCCTCCCTCTCTTCCTTCCATCCTCCCCTTCTCTCCCTGACCCCCAATGGATGATGTGTGATGGGGAAGGGGGAGGGGGAGGAGGAAGAGGGCGAAGAGGAGTAGAAGAGGAAGAGGAGCGAATGGGGAAGAAAGAGGAAGGAAGAGGAGGGAAATAGGAGAAGAGAGTGGAGAAACATGGAAACATGGAAACGCAGGCAACAGAAAGCCTATTGGCTCATTACGAGGTTGCCCGCTTTGGTGATTTAATCTGCTCGACAGCCTGGGGCCTGGGGAGCAGATGAAAGCACCTCGACATTGAGGAGCAGATGAAAGCGCCTCGATATTGAGGAGCAGATGAAAGCAACTCAATATTCAGTTTACTCCCGACGCAGCGAAGTGACGGTCGATTCTATATTTGAAGGAGTTGATAGTATTCGCATTTACTACTTCTGAAGGAAGATTGTTCCAGTGACGGATGACTCGGTTTGAAAAGAAACTCCTTCCGATGTCTGTGTTACATCGACTAGACTGAATGGGTAAACCGTTATTTCTAGTTCTTAGGTTGGTTTGCAATTCAAAGAAATTGGAGTAATCGACGTTATTGAATTTTTTAGATACTTGAAGACTTGAATCATATCTCCTCGTAGGCGTCTTTTCTCCAATGTAAAGAGATTGAGTCGCTTGAGTCGTTCCTCGTACGGTTGAGCCCTTAAGGTTGGTATCATTTTCGTGGCGCGTCGTTGAATCCTTTCCAGTAAATCAATGTCCTTTCTGTAATTAGGAGACCAGAACTGTACTGCATACTCGAGGTGCGGTCTTATCAAGGAATTGTACAAGGATAGCATCACGTCTGGCGTTTTACACTCGAAGTTCCTCACTATGAACCTGAGCATAGTGTTGGCTTTGTTGTATGCTTTTTTGCAGTGATTCGCGTGTTTCAGGTCACTGCTGATAGTGACTCCAAGATCTTTTTCTTCCTGCATCGCCTGCAGAGGTTTCCCATTCATGATGTATGTGTTGTTACTATTTCGTGACCCAATGCGCATGACTCTGCATTTGTCAACTTAAAGGACATTTGCCATTTTTCCGACCATTCGATAATGTGATTGAGGACTTTCTGAATGATTTCGCAGTCGGTCTTTGTGAGGGCCTTTCCCCCCACCTTGGTGTCATCAGCAAATTTCGATATTGTGGATTTCAGTCCTGATTCGAGGTCGTTGATATATATGATAAAGAGAATGGGTCCCAGCACTGACCCCTGAGGCACTCCACTAGTGACTGGAAGCCAATCGGAAGGCTGTCCGTTGAGTAGTACTCGTTGTTTTCTGTCGGTGAGCCAATCTCTTATCCACGCGATCAGATTGGCTCCAATGCCCGCCGAGTGCAGTTTTTTAAGGAGTCGCTCGTGCGGTACCTTGTCGAAGGCTTTCTGAAAGTCCAGGTATATAACATCACTGGGGATGTGGGCATCCCAGTTCTTATATATACCTTGGAAGAAGTCTAATAAATTCGTTAGGCAGGAGCGCTTGTTTCTGAAGCCATGCTGGGTGTCGGAGATTACATTATTGTCTTCTAGAAACTTAACAAGTTTGTCTCTAATAATCTTTTCGAGTATTTTTCCTGCCACTGATGTCAAACTTATGGGCCTGTAGTTTAATGCAACGCTTTTGTCTCCTTTTTTGAAAATTGGTGTTACGTTCGCCATCTTCCAGTCTTCCGGGACCTTTTTCAATTGAAAATAATTGTTGAATATGTTAGTGAGTGTCTGAATTATTTGTTGTTTAAGATCTTTTAATAACCGGGTGGAATAAGCGTGAGGTGCTTTTGACTTGTTCGTGTCGAGTTTATCCAAATACTCTTTAACTTCTTGGTCGCATATTGAGTCAATGTTCAGGGGCGTGATTCACCTCGGCGGGTCAGGGTTCTCGGGCCTGGTTTCGATGTCCTCGACTGTGAATACGGATGCGAAGTTACTGTTGAGGATTCTGGCCATCTGTTTAATGTCCTGGGTTACAGATCCGGTCTCGTTTGTCAGGGGACCAATATTGGATTTTACTTTCTTCTTCGATCTGATGCATGTGAATAATTTTTTTGGAGTTAGACTTGATTTCGTGCGCTATTTGTTTTTCATAGTTGCGTTTAGTACTCCGAATAAGGGTGCGACAAGCTCTGATGCTGTTGTAATACTGAGTACGGGCTTCGGCCGTGTCATTCTCCTTCATTAGGTTATAATTCCTTTTTTTCAAGTTTACTGCCCTTTTTATTTCTCTGGTCATCCACGGTGGATCTACGGCACCATTTACTCGCCTGGGTTTCGTCGGCACTGTAGCCTTTTCTACTCCCAAAAGCTTATCTTTGAAGTTGTTCCACACGTTGTCGATTGTATTGTCGGTTAGGTGAAGTTGGTCCCAGGTCGCGGAGGAAGCAGCTCACGGGCTAGGTTGAAATTTGCTTTTTTGTAGTCTGGTATCACTGACGGATTGTCTACGAGTTTGTGACTTATGTTGACATTGAAACGGATTAAGTGGTGATCGCAACCGTTAATTTTTTCACCAACTTCACAGTCGCGAATGAGGTCGGGGTCGCTTACTAATACCAGATCCAGCAGATTGTTTTCTCTTGTTGGTTGAGTTACAACTTGAGTGAGGAACGAATCCTCCACCATTTCTATAAGCCTGTTACCCTCTTGATCTCCAGTCAATTGTCCCCAGTCAATGTTAGGGCAATTAAAGTCCCCAATTATTATTGCTTGTTTACTTTGTGTTAAAGAGTGAAGCTCTTCGTACAGGGCAGTGTCATCGGCTGCTTGTTGTTTTGGAGGCCTGTATACGATCGCAAGTGTTAGTTTCTTATTATTCGCAGTTATTTCCACATAGACGGAGTCGTAATTCTCTGCATCCTGTTTGTCTATTTTTATGGCAGGGAGCGTACTTTTTACGTAGCAAATTACTCCTCCTCCTTTCTTGTGCATTCGATTTTTTTGGAAGCTTTCGTACCCGGGAAATGACAGTTCAGAAAAGGAAGAGAAGGAGGAGGAAGAAGAGGAAGGAGAGGACACGAAAGAGGATAAGAGAGGAAGGACAAGAGATACAAAGAGGGAATAGAAGGAGGGAAGGGAGGAAAAAAGGAAAAGGGAAGGAGGAGGAGGGGGGAGGTAGGGAAGGACGAACCCCCCTCCCCCTCCCCCCTAACCCCCACCCCAGGTTGGAGGGAAAAAGATAATTGCAGTATTAACATAGCAGGCAACCGGAAGTGACCCCCCCCCCGTACCCCCTACCCTCCCCTCCTCCCCCATCGCCCATACCAAAGTAATGACGTCACACGATTACGCCCCCGCCTCTCTCTCTCTCTCTCTCTCTCTCTCTCTCTCTCTCTCTCGACACACACAGTACTTCACTCTCTCTCCCTCCCTCTCTCACTTTATCTATTATTTATTCTCTCTCTCTCTCTCTCTCTCTCTCTCTCTCTCTCTCTCTCTCTCTCTCTCACCCACCCTCCTCCATCTCTCTCCATCATATTACTCCTCTCTCTCTTTCTCTCCCTCCCTCACAATTATCCTCCACCTCCACCTCCTCCTCCTCCTCCTCTTCCTCCTCCTCCTCCTCCCTCTCTATTTTATTAATGAGGCAGAGCTACCATTCTTATTCCAACTCATTCACCCTCCTTCCTCCTCCTCTCCCCTCTTCTTTTATTCATCCTCTCTTCTAACACCTTCTACCTCTTTTTTCTTTATTGTTTTTTTTTACCTCACTATCCCCTTTCCTCTCCCTCCTTTCCCCTCTTCACCTCCTCCTCCTCCTTACCCATCACGAGAGAAGGAAAAAGATGGAGATTAAGGGATGGAAGAAGAGAGAAGAGGGAAGGAAAGGGAGAGAGAGGGGAGGGAAGAAGAGGAGGAAAGAAGGAGAGGAATGATTGGAGAGGGGACACTTAGGAGCGAAGAAAGAGGAAGAAGAGGGGAGAGGAAGTGTGGGAGCAATGGATGACAGAAGGGAAAGGGAGGGGAGGAGAGGGTGAGAAAAGAGGGGAGAGGAAGAGGGGAGCAAGAGTTGAGATAAGGGAGGGTGGGGAAGGGAGGGAGTGAAAAGGGGAGAAGGAAAGGGAAAAGTGGGGAGCAAGGAATGACAGTAGGGGAGAGAAAGGAGGGAGAAGGGGAGAGCTAGGAATGACATAAGGGGAAGAGGGGAAGAGGGGGAAGGGGGAGGAAGGGGAAGGGAGAGAAAAGGAGAGAGGGGAGAACTGAGAATGACAGAAGGGAAGGAGAGAAAGAGGAAAGAGGGGAGAGGATAGGGAGAGGGAGGGGAGAGATGAAGGAGGAGGAGGAGAGAAGGAAAAGAGAGGAATGGAAGTTTAATGTGGAAGGAATAATAATAATAATAATAATAATAATAATAATAATAATAATAATAATAATAAATACATGTTTCACACTGATTTGAGAGAGAGAGAGAGAGAGAGAGAGAGAGAGAGAGAGAGAGAGAGAGAGAGAGAGAGAAAAAAATTACAGCGTCACTTGCCACTTGGATCACATCACCATTACTCTCTCTCTCTCTCTCGCAGATAGAGTCCGTCGAGAGAGTGAGAGAAAGATAAACAGTTGGATATCGGTTAAACTGGGCTATTTTTGAGAGAGAGAGAGAGAGAGAGAGAGAGAGAGAGAGAGAGAGAGAGAGACGAGGGCAAGGGGTCAGGTGGCGGAGACGAGGGGAGGTGAAAGGTGGTGAGAGGGAGAGGAGGGAGAGGAGGGGGAGGGGAGAGGGGAGGAAAGACGAATGATTGACCTGGCACCTGCTTGCTAGTGGAGGGAAGAGGAGGAGGAGGAGGAAGAGGAGGAGGAGAAGAGGAGGAGGAGGAGGGGTGAAGAGAAGAGAAGGCAGGTCTATCGTCCATTCCTTCTTCTATTATTATTATTACTATTATTATTATTATTATTATTATTATTATTATTATTATTATTATTATTACCACTACTACTACTACTACTACTACTACTATCATCACCACCACCACCACCACTCACCATCCCAATCACCACAACACTATCACAACCACCCTCACCACTACCATCACCATCATCATCATCATTTCTCGTAACTCTGCCGAAACTGAAGACTCCTTGAGACTTTTCAGGATACTTGATGAGCTAAATAAACACTCTTGTGCCAAACACTCTAAAGGAGGAGGAGGAGGAGGAGGAGATAAGAGGTCGAACGGGATGTGAAAAGAAGGAAAATTAAGGTTATATAGAGATGATATGGACACAAACGTTGAAGAAGATGAAGAGAGGAAGAAGAAAGAAAGAAAGGAAGAGGAGGAAGAGGAGAAGCAGATAAGAGACCGAACGAGATGTAAAAGAAAGGAAAATTGTGGTTATATAAGAGAGAATGTGGATACGAACGTTGAGGAAGAAGAGGAAGAAGAAAAAGAAGAAAAGTAAAATTTGTATACGAGCGACGAATGAGAATGATAAGGAGGAGGAGGAGAGGAAGAAGAGTGAAAGAGAAAGGAAAAAATTAAGTAAAGAGATAAAATAAGGATAAGAGAGAAAACGAAGAAGAGAAGGAGGAGGAGGAGGAGGAAGAGAAGAAGGATGAAAAAAAAAATTGAACAGGAGTAACAAGTGGAATAAGAGAAATATAGAGGAGGAAGAGGAGGAATAAAAAAGAAAATACGAAAAAAATAAAGATCAAGAAAAAAAGGAGAAAGAAAAAAGGGAGGTGCGAGAGTTCTTGAGGGAGGAGAACACGGAGGCAGAAGAGGAGGAGGAGGAGGAGGTTGACCACAAGCTGCCCACCCCATAATGGACAAAGCTCTCCCTTCCGCCCCCCCCCCCCCCGCCACCACCCTTACCTCCCCTCCCCCCTCCCTTCTTCCCTCCCACTTGCCTCCCTCTCTCTCCATCTGTCCGTCCATCCAACACTAGCAAGCAGGCCTAATCCTCTCTCTCTCTCTCTCTCTCTCTCTCTCTCTCTCTGGTTGTGGGTGATATTTACACAATCTTAACACGTCCCACGGGGAGAGAGAGAGAGAGAGAGAGAGAGAGAGAGAGAGAGAGAGAGAGAGAGAGAGAGAGAGAGAGATTTAGAGAGAGAGAGAGAGAGAGAGAGAGAGAGAGAGAGAGAGAGAGAGAGAGAGAGAGAGAGAGAGAGAGAGAGAGAGAGAGAGAGGCAACATGACAAATAATTATCAAACTTAAGCTGATCAACAAGATTCTAATATTGCTTAAGCACTTTAAGATACAAACTCACGAACACACTAAATATAATTCCTTTTTTTTTTCCTTTCCTCCGTGCGGCGCCGTACTTACGAGGGGCTTAAAGAAGGACTCTCTCAGCCAAGCCCAAGACCAAGGAACCGAGTGTAGTATTTACCTGTAAGTCGAGAGAAAGAAAGAAAATTAATTAGGGAAAAGAAAGGTGAATCACGTTCATAAGCATGCACTAGTAGTAGTAGTAGTAGTAGTAGTAGTAATAATAATAATAATAATAATAATAATAATAATAATAATAATAATAATAATAATAATAATAACTAATAATAATAATAATAATAAGAAGAAGAAGAGGGATAAAAAGATGAAAGGAAGAAGACGGAAAAGAAGAAAAGGGAGAAGAGGAAGAAGAGGAAGAAGAAGAAGAAGAATAGAAAAGATGATGATGGTAATGATGATAATAGCAAGTTTTAATCGCTTCAATATCTCTTTGTGTCCTGTTCAAGTATTAGACATGTTAAAAATAATACAGAGAAGACAGAGAGGAGGTTAATTTCTGCTCTCTCTCTCTCTCTCTCAAAATAAACCACATCTATGGGTCTCAATTTTTTTTTCCTTTACTTTCTCTTTCTTCCGTGACCAAATAGACGTCTCTCTCTCTCTCTCTCTCTCTCTCTCTCTCTCTCTCTCTCTCTCTCACCGCAGACGGACAGATATCGATGGAGAGAAATAAATAGAGAAATAAAAATTGACTCACTAAAACCACGACTCTTTTTTTTTTTTTCTTTTTTTCCTTACTCCCCTGACCCTTCCCTCCCCACCCCCTCCCCCTCCCTTCTTCTACCCTCACTTTCCTCCTCTTCCCCTCCCCACACTCCTCTCACTTCCCTCCTCTTCCCGTTCCCTTCTTCTCCCCACTCTCCTCCCTTCTTCTATCCTCCTCTTTCCCTCCCCTTCTCCCCACACACTCCTTTCTCCTTCTACCCTCGCCTACCTCCTCTTCCTCTTCCTTCTCCTCACTTCCCTCCTCTTCCCCTTTCTTTTTCTGACTCCCCTCCTCTTCCTTTTCTTACCCCTTCCTTTTATTTTTCCTCCTTCCATTCCTTATCTATATTCTTTATTTACATTTTCCTTCTTTATGTTTCTCCCTCAATCCCTTCCCTCTCTCTCTCTCTCTCTCTCTCCACATAAGTAACATAAGCCAAAACAACACTGATAAATTTCACCTGTTTTCCTCCCTCCCTTCCCTTCCCTACCTCCCCCCTTCTTCCTTCCTTTCCTTTCTCAACCTCCATACCTCCACCTAAACTCTCCCTCCTTCCTCCCTTCCTTTCTCCATCTATCAACCTCCTTTCTTTCCTCCCTTCCCTTCCTCCACTGCTATCCTCCCCCTTCTTCTCCCTTTCCCTTCCTTACCTAACTTCTACCTTCCCTTCCTTCCCTTCTTATACCTGCTATCCTTCACATTCTCCCTCCTATTCCCTCCCTTACCCAACTTCTGATACAATCTCCCTTCATTAAAGGAGCTGCCTCGTACAGGCCTGCCGGCCTCTTGCAGACTCCTGCGTTCTTATGTTCTTATGTTCTTATGTTCCTTTCCTGTAATCTCCCTTATTCCTCCCTTCCTTCCCTCCACCTATCCATCACACCTTTCTTCCTCCCTTTCCCTTCCTTACCCAATCTTCCCTTTGTCCTCCTTCCCTTCCTTCTAATCTCCCTTCTCCCTTCCTCAATAACGCCTCCTAAATCTGCCTTCCTTTCCCCTTCCAACTGAGATAGGACAGTATGTCTCTCTCTCTCTCTCTCTCTCTCTCTCTCTCTCTCTCACACAGACATATATACCAGACAGTGAGCTTGATAAAAGATGGAGAGAGGAAGGAGGAGGAGGAGGAGGAGGTTGATATAAGGGTGTGACGTCGGAGTCCAGATTTAGAGAGGAAGAAAGGGAGGGAGGGAGGGAGGAAGGGAGAGAGAAAGGGAGGGAGGAAGAAAGGTATGGGGGTGACATGTATATTGAAGGGAGGAGGAGGAGGGTGAGGGTGAGGAGGAGGAGGAGGAGTAAAGACAGGTGAGGAAGGGACAGGTGGAACAGGTTGAGAGAAGGAGGGAGGAGAGAAAGGAGAGAGGGGGGAGGAGAAGGAAGAGGGAGGAGGAGGAGGAGGAGGAGGAGGAAGGGAAATAGCAGGTGTGGTGAGTGAAAATAAGAGGAAGAGATGGGCGTGGTGAGAGAGAGAGAGAGAGAGAGAGAGAGAGAGAGAGAGAGAGAGAGAGAGAGAGAGAGAGAGAGAGAGAGAGAGAGAGAGAGAGAGAGAGAGAGAGAGAGAGAGAGAGATGATGATGATGATGATGATGGAGGCAAGTCAGGAAAGGAACAGACAGACCTGATATTAAAGACACAAAGGAAGAAAGGAAGGGAAGGAAGAGAAAGGGAGGAAAGGAAGGAAGAGGAGGGGAGAGGGAGGAAAGGAAGGACGAGGAGGGGAGAGGGAGGGAGGACGCGGAGGGGGGGAGAAGGGGAGAGAAAAGGATATTATATTATAGGTAGGTAGTCCGTTGTGAAAGTCTCTCTCTCTCTCTCTCTCTCTCTCTCTCTCTCTGATAAGATTTAATAAAGTTGGCAACAAAAAAAAATTACACACTGATAAGCTTGTCTGATTAACACACACACACACACACACACACACACACACGCACACACACACACACACACACACACACACACACACACACACACACACACACAGAGTAAATAAGTTTAATAAAAAACTAAGAAAAAAAATAATAATAATATAGCACTGATTTAATTAGAGAGAGAGAGAGAGAGAGAGAGAGAGAGAGAGAGAGAGAGAGAGAGAGAGAGTCACGCTATATATGGTCGTCATGACAACTGAGGGACGCCAAAAGCTGGTCGCCATGGTTACGGCGACGCCCAAATGTGACACAGATGGTCCGGTGTGTGTGTGTGTGTGTGTGTGTGTGTGTGTGTGTGTGTGTGTGTGTGTGTGTGTGTGTGTGTGTGTGTGTGTGTGTGTGTTTACGCTCAATTATGTATAAAGAATACCTTCACACAGAGACAAATGAGAGAGAGAGAGAGAGAGAGAGAGAGAGAGAGAGAGGGGGGGCAAGGAAACTTTGAGCTAACAATGGTGGCAAACTTCCTGTGTGTGTGTGTGTGTTGAGAGAGAGAGGTACACTTCAACACACACACACACACACACACACACACACACACACACACACACACACACACACACACACACACACGTACCACGAAATACGAGAATCACGACCACATAATTACAATCAATAATCTGCTGCGGGTCGTGTAACATTAAGTATCTCTCTCTCTCTCTCTCTCTCTCTCTCTCTCTCTCTCTCTCTCTCTCAAGCGTGTGAACTCTCTGAAACAGGTCCTACACTCGTTACCTCTTCCCTTTCTTCTCGATCTTCCTCTTCCTCTTCCTCCTCCTCCTTTACTTCTTCCCTTTCTTCTCGATCTTCCTCTTCCTCTTCCTACTACTCCTTTTCTTCTTCACTTCTTATTCATTTTTTGTACTCTTCCTTTTCCTCCTCTAACATTCTCCCTTCTTTATCACCCTTGTATCATTTTTAGAGAGAGAGAGAGAGAGAGAGAGAGAGAGAGAGAGAGAGAGAGGAAATTCACATACTCATAATACGATTTCACCATCAATATATATCCCTCTCTCCCCTTCCTCTTCCTCCTCCCTCTCTTCTTTCCCTCCTCCCCTACTCTCCCTAACCCCCAAAGGAGAGAGAGAGAGAGGTTGATGGGAGAAAAATCTATTTGTCTGTCTATCTGCCTGTCTGCCCGTCTCTGTCTGTCAATCTCCTCTTGTTTTTCTTCCAGTCATTCAACCTTCCCTCCTCCTCGATTGTAGACATGCATTCACCTGTACTTTTTTTACCTGTCACCGCTTCGCTCCCTCTTGCCGCTCTTTGGAGAAAATAATATGTCCGACTATGTAGAATTCGGTCTGTTCATGTCATATGTCGTCACCCTCATAAACAGACCACCTGAGTCACTGGCTCTTAGTATTAAGGGCAAATAGAGTAGAAAGATGATTTGCTGTACACATATATTGCATTTGACAGCCCGCCTAAAAAAAAATACACAGTGCAGAGTTGGAGTCAAGGTCACAGGAAGCATAAGGGTAATAATAGAAGCTCACATTTTACTTAACGTGTTCTGATCTCGTTTAGCTGTCAATATATAGGTTCTAACACATGGCCTAAAGGAACACAATCACACGCACATTGTATTTTTCCCCAGTAAAGATAAACCAAAAACTGCACTTACTCTATACAATAAAAAAATAAAAATAATAAAAATGTTTGCAAGACGCTGCCTAGATTAAAAAAAAAAAAAAAAAAACCTCACTGTATTTTTTCCCAGTAAAGAATAAGATAAACCAAAAACTACACTTACTCTGTACAATAAAAAATAAAATAAAGATAATAAAAATGTTCACAAGACGCTGCCTCTAAAAAAAAAAAAAAAAATAGACAAAGAAAGCTAGATAAAAAAAAAAAAATGTTAAGGAGAATTGATCATATATTTGAGTCTCTACTAAACACGTGGTCTATCTATCTTCCAATCAAAAACATTAGCTCAAACCAATGGCCGAGGGAAGCATATGGTGGCAAGTGATCTCCCATTCCCTTCTCCCCCCCTCCCCTCCCGCCTCCCTCCCAGCTGCCCAACTTCCTCCACCTGCTGGCCGATAAGGAGCATACCTGGGCACACCTGGGGAGGGTAAAACGTGTTAACCTATCGCCCCTGGAGTGCAATATGGCAGATGAGACTTACAGCTGTTTCTCCTCCTCCTCCTACTACTACTATTACTACTACTATTATTTTCGTATATTTTCTCCATTACTCTTTTATACTTTCTTTTCCTCAACCTCCTCTTCCTCCTTCTCATCCATCTTCACCACTTATTCTATTTATTTTATCTACATCATTCTTCTCTTTTTTCTTAATCTTCAGTCAGCCTTTTCCCTGCTTCTCCACATCCGGCTACTACTACTACTACTACAACCACTACCAGCTGTTCAGACTTCTCCTCTCCTATTTTTGTACATATATTCTTCATTATTCATTCACTCTATTCCGTTCTTACCTCCTATTTTCGCATATTCATTAGTCATTCCATTTTTTTAATATTTTTTTAATTATTTTACAGTTCAGGAAGCAGATGAAAGAAAAAAAGAAAGATACAAAAACAGACGCTGGTGTTTCATTCTCTTCTCTTCTCTCTTCAGTCTCCTCTTCTTCCTTCTACCCCATCTTCGCTTCCTTTTCTTATCCTCTCTTTTATCCTAATATTCTGTCAGCCTTATCCCTCCTATCCTTCCCTATTACTACTACTACAATTACTACTATTACTACTATACAAACCTGGCCTATCGTTCCTAAAGTGCAATTATGACAGATGGCACACAGCTGTTTCTACTTCTGCGCCTCCTCCTCCCCCTCTTTTGTCATATGTCAGTTGATGGTGAGGGAGTATCAGTGTATACCTGAGTACACCTGGGCAAGGTATAGAGTGGCTACCTGAATATTAAGTTTTCTTGCAACAGAGAGAGAGAGAGAGAGAGAGAGAGAGAGAGAGAGAGAGAGAGAGAATGTGCTCTCTCTCTCTCTCTCTCTCTCTGCATCACGTGTGTGTGTGTGTGTGTGTGTATGTGTGTGTGTGTGTGTGTGTGTGTGTGTGTGTGTGTAAGCTTAATGCACATAACCCAGCCAACCGTTAAAGTGTGAATCAGCTTCTCACACACACACACACACACACACACACACACACACACACACACACACACACATACCACCACCAGTTAAAGGACAAGGAAGGAGATGGATCACAGGAGGAGGAGGAGGAGGAAGAGGAGGAGGAGGAAGAGAAGGAGGGAGAAGAGGAGGAGCAGGAGGTCACGAAGGTATTTTAAGGAGTGAAGAGCAAGAAAGAGAGGAATGACTGCATGAGAAGGAAGAACAGGAAGAGGAGGAAGAGGAAAAGGAGAAGGAAGAGGAAGAGGAGGAAAGGAAAGAAAACAAACAAAATACCAACAAGAGGAAGAAAAATACACAAAACTGGCGCTGGTTTGTGATCTACCTGTAAATTTGCTCTCTCTCTCTCTCTCTCTCGTGAACAAAAAATAAGTGAAAAGGTAAATTACATAAACACACACACACACACACACACACAGGTAACGGGAGTATAGGCACAGGTGTGACGGCGCCGAGTGAGTAACATTCTCTCTCTCTCTCTCTCTCTCTCTCTCTCTCTCTGGGACCTCTAATCTCTATTTTTTAGTTTAGATTTCTTTTTTTTATCTTCCTCCTCCTCCTCCTCTTATAATGCAGTTCATCTTTTTTTATTCTTTTCACACGTTTTCCTTCATTACTTTCTCACCTTTCATTATCTACTACTACTACTACTACTACTACTATTACTACTACTAACACCACCCCTTATGCAACAACAACAACAACATTATAATCATTGTTTGTCCTCCCTCCACACGCCATAAAAAATAATAACGAGTCACTCCTCTCAATCCTCCTTCTCCTCCTCTTCCTTAGCTTGCTCCTCCTCCTCGTTCTCCTTCTAGTTCTCCGGCGGCATCTTAGTGGTAATAATAACTGTGCAGGTGAAGGAGGAGGAGGAGGAGGAGGAGGAGGAGGAGGAGGAGGGTAACAGTGACAAAGGGGGAACGTCATTATGGAGGAAGAGAACGGTTCTTAACACCACAACCGTCTCCTCCTCCTCCTCTTCCTCTCTCTCTCTCTCTCTCTCTCTCTCTCTCTCTCTCTCTCTCTCTCTCTCTCTTAAGGGGCGTGATAGAGGTGGGAAAGGAGAGTGATTTTTTGACTAAGAGGAAGAGGAAGACGCATAGGAGGAGGAGGAGGAGGAAGGAAGGAATAGGAAGAAATAGAAGAAGGAGGAAAGTAGAAAGTAAAGGAGGAGAATAAAAAGAAGGGAAACAGCAGCAAAAAGTAAGAAGAAGATGAGGAGGAGGAGGAGGAGGAGAGGAGAAGCAAGAAGGGAAAAGAGAAGGGAAAATAAAAACGATGGAATGTAGAAAAATGAGGAGGAGGAGCTGAAGAGCGAAGGAATGTGGAAATAGCAATAATAACAGGAGGAGGTGGAGGAGGGAGAAGGATGACGAGGCGGCGGTGGAGGTGGTAGTGGAGGTGGTGGTGGTAGAGGAGAAAGATAGAAATAACAAGATAGAAGAAATACGTGAGTGAGTAAGGGGAAAGGGAGTGAGTGAGGGATATGAGCAGAGAATTACCTGCAGTATTACCAATCGCGTAACGACCTGTACAATGGGGAGGAATGTGGAGAGAAGACGTTCATCGACATATATGTATTCAATTGCAATATTTAAGATGTAAAAAGAAAGAAAGAAAAAAGAAGGAGGCTATGAGGGAGAGGAGGAGGAGGAGGAGATGGTGTTGGTAGTAGATGAAGTAGTTGTTTGTGATAGTAGACGAAGAAAAAGGAAAGAGGAAGAAGTAGAAAATAAAGGAGAAATAACAATACCAATGACAAACGACAATAAAACGAAGATGAAAAAAATAAGAAAAATAAAAACTAAAGAGATGGTGTTGGTGGTAGATGAAGAAGTTGTTTGTGATGGTAGACGAAGAAAAAGGAAAGAGGAAGAAGTAGAAAATAATGGAGAAAGAACAATACCAATGACAAACGACAATAAAACGAAGATGAAAAAAATAAGATAAATAAAAAAATAAACTAAAGACGATGGTGTTGGTGGTAGATGAAGTAGTTGTTTGTGATGGTAGACGAAGAAAAAGGAAAGAGGAAGAAGTAGAAAATAATGGAGAAAGAACAATACCAATGACAAACGACATCAAAACGAAGATGAAAAAAATAAGATAAATAAAAAAATAAACTAGAGATGATGTTGGTGGTAGATGAAGTAGTTGTTTGTGACAGTAGACGAAGAAGAAGAAAAAAATAGGAATAAGTAGAAAATAAAGGAGAAAGAACAATACCAATGACAAACGACAACAAAACGAAGATGAAAAAATAAGAAAAAATAAATAAACTTAAGAAAAAGAAGAAACAAGAGAAGAGAAACAAAAGAACCAGAAAATAATAAAAACAAGAAAAACAGAAAACGTAGATGTAGAAGAGATGAATAAATAGCAGAGATAAAGAAGAAGAAAAATGAAGAATAACAACAAAAACAACAGCAACAAGAGGAAGATGGAAAAAGAAAAAGAAAAATATAAGAAAACAACAATTAAAGAACAAGAACTGAAGTGAAAGAATAAGAGATAAACAGCTAAAAAGAGAAAAGAAAGAAAAAGAAAGACTTGGCATAAAATCTGAATTGCAAAAAAACAAAAAAAAAAGGAAAAAAACTCGAGTGTAATTATGTTAACTAATTAAGCTCGCAAGTTGGACGAGGAGGAGGAGGAGAGGAGGAGTGGAGGAAGATGAGGAGGGGGATCGTGACTCCACATAACTTCTCCACTTTCCTCGTCATGAACTGTAACTTTGGAGTGTTGTAAACTGGGTCACCACCACCACCACCACTACTACTACCACTACTACTACTACTACTACTACTACTACTGTTTTTCCTTTCTTTCCATTTCTTACTTTCCTTCTCTTATTTTTCATTTCACTTTTTTTCTCATTATTTGTTTCCTTGCCTATCTTACTACCACTACTATTATCATTACTACTACTACTACTATTACCAGGCACCATTTATCAACACTATCATCATCACCATCGCAGCTATCATGGGAGGTGCATCTTCATTCATCATCATCAACCACCATCAACACCACCACCACCTCCGCCACCACCATGTCCCCCCATCCATCTCCATCCACTTCTCTTCACCACCACCATCACCATCACTACCGCCATCACGATTCTCTCTCTCTCTCTCTCTCTCTCAAAACACAGCGGAGAAAAAACACTAAATATTACCCAACATGCTCTTCTCCCCCTCTCTCCTTCCTTCCCTCCCTTCTCTATTATTTCTTTTCCCTCTTGTTCCTCCTCTTAACTCCCTTCGCTCGCAATACAAATCATAATTTTCAGACATTACTAACTATAAAAAAATAGCCCTGTGCAGTTCGAAGGCATTTCCCAACGTTCTCCATCTATCTCAGTTTAATCACATCCTTTCTGAATTCCTCCTCCTCCTCCTCCTCATCATCATCATCATCATCATCCTCATCATCTCATTTTTAGTTCCTCATATTCTACCTAAATCGTCTTCTCCTCCTCCCTTTCTTCCTCCTCTTGTCTATTTTTTCCTCCACTTTCCTCCCCTCCTCTCTCTTATTTTCGTATTTTGCTTTCTCTATTCTTGTACCTTGCTATTTCCATTTTTTCTTTCTTCACATTCCTCCCAATAATCTCACTCATCCTCTCATTTTTTAACTTTACTACTCTCTCTCTCTCTCTCTCTCTCTCTCTCCTCTTACTCATTCCCCCGCTACCTTCTCCATTTCTTCCTCCTTTCTCTTTCAATCCCACCTCCTTCTCCTCCTCCTCCACGCATAATGAATAAAAATGCTCAGGTCAAGGCAAAATTTTATTCCTTCCCTCAAGAGTCACTGATTACAGGTAAGAGGAAGGAAGCCGAGAGGGAGTAGGAGGAAGGAAAAGAAGGAAGAAAACAGCCAAAGGTGGACTACAGTAAAGTGGAAGGTAAGATGGAGAGGCGAAAGGAGAAAAGGTTAAATAAAGAAACAATGGTAGAGAAAATGGGAAGATAGAGGTGAAAGGTAAGTCAACTCTATCTTAATGTTATAGTTCGGTAGGTAGGAAAATGATAGATAATTGACACACACACACACACACACACACACACACACACACACACACACACACACACGGACTTGAAAAATACAATGTCTGTTCCTACTATCACAACAACAACCATAATCACACACACACACACACACACACACACACACACACACACACACACACACACACACACACACATACACGGTCATGAAAATTGCTCCAGCTACCAACATCACAGCAATCTTGACATAACTTCACACACACACACACACACACACACACACACGCACACACAATCACCCCACAAAACAAAATTGCCTTCAACAACGTAACAACAATTGCGTCTTGACAAGGAAACGAAAAAAAAACATATACACAATTGTCAAGAATAATTCCCCTCCACGCGCACAATATAATAATAATAATAATAATAATAATAATAATAATAATAATAATAATAATAATCTTGCTATACGTATATTGTTGTATGTTTGGATATATTTGTTACTGTTTTTTTTATTAATTTTCCTTATGTTTTATTTATATCTTTCTTATTATACTCAATTTTGTATTTTATTGATATATCTATCTATTACTTATTTCCTTCTTTCGGTCAATCACTTTTATTTTCCATCTGACTTATTTTTCTCGGGTAAGTGAAGTAACGCGCGCCGCCTGACGTACGCTCCCTGTAAGTTAGTATCTCTGCGCCAATCACCAGACGCGCCCTGAAAAGATCCGGCCAATCACAGCCCTTCCTTCTGGCCCAGGCTCTTCCCCTCCCTTGATAGTAGCGATAAGTAGTACTAGTAATAGTAGTAGTAGTACCAGTAGCAGGAGGAGGGCAGTAGTAGTAATAGTAGTAGTAATACGAGGAGGATAGTAGTAGGCTAGTAGGAGGAGGAGGAGAGTCGTGGTGGTGGTAGTAGTAGTAGTAGTAGTAGTAGTAATAGTAGTAGTAGTAGTAGTATATATTGTTGTGGTGTTGGTGTTGTTGTGGTGGTGGGTGTGGTGGTGTCGGCGGTGGTGCTGGTGTTGAAGAATGCTGTCTAATTACTTAATTGGCTGTGAGAGCAATTTAACAACTCTGGTGACAACATCAACTGCGCCAGCCGCGAAGCTAACACCGCCGCCACCACCAGTAATAGTCGTGGGGAATAGGAAGTAGTAATATTAGTAGCAATCATACTACTACTACTATTACTATTACTACTATCACTACTTCTACTACTACATAACCACCACTACTACAATGGCAGGCATATGAACAGAGGCGGACGCGTTACACAATACATGACGGGGAAGGACAAGGTCGACCAAAACACCATTACATTACGAAAGCCCTTGTATACGATGCTGCTTGGAATGGACCGGTCTGGCTAAGTTAGGTTAAATGTGGTTAGGTTAGGTTGCGGTTGGATTAAGTTTGGCAAGGTTAGATTTGGTTTGACTAGGTTGAACTTGGGTTTCGCAAGGTTAAGTTTGGCTAAATTGGTCTTGGTCTGATTTGGCAAGGTTAAGTTTGACTAGGTTGGTCTTGGTTGGGCTTGGCAAGGTTAAGTTTGGCTAGGTTGGTCTCGGTTGGGTTTGGCAAGCTTAAGTTTGGCAGGATTGAACTTGGTTAGGTTTGGCAAGCTGAAGGTAGGATGGGTTCGACTTGAATTGATTTCGCTGGTTAGATTTCGTTGAGTTGGACATAATTAACTTAGGTTTGATTAAATTATGTTAGATTTTGTTAAATTAAATTAGGGTAGGTCTGACGTGGTTAAAAAAAGGTCTGGTTAGGTTATCAAGTTAGGTAAGTTAGGCCTACTAGCTCGCAGATGTACCAATTTCAGGACCTTATCTCTCCATTCGTCATACACATGCGGGCGCTGCTCTTTGCCATCCACCGCGCTGCCCGCCTACAGATTAGCACGACGTAACCTGGACAAGTTAAGCCAAGATTGATTGGTCGGAATGGGATTAAGGTCCTCGAGGAAAAAGGTTATGAATTATTACTCTAAAACCTAACACAGAGGCAGCGGCGGTAGTAAAAAAAGTATTAGTATTAGCAATCGTAGTCGCAGTAAAGCAGTAGTAGTATAAGGTATAGTGGAGGTAGCAACAAGGCCGGCCAGTGTTTGAAGAGTGAGAAAATAGTATTAGTATTAGCAATCCTAGTCGCAGTAAAGGCAATAGTAGTATAAGGTATAGTGGAGGCAGCAACAAGGCCGGCCAGTGTTTGAAGAGTGAGATTGGTTCGCTCGCTCGAGGCCTCAAGACGCTTCGAGCTGTTTGGCGGTTCAATGAGTCACACGCCAACCCACCAACATTGCAGCACTTCTCTCTCTCTCTCTCTCTCTCTCTCTCTCTCTCTCTCTCTCTCTTATCATCATTACCAATAATAACAACAATAACAACGATTACTACTGTTTTTTCCTCATCTTCCTTTTCCTACTCCTCCTCGTTTTCATTCTTCTCTTTTCCGGGTGCTCCTCCTCCTCCTCATTCTCATTCCTCTCTCCTTTTCCTTCTGCTCCTCCTTTTCCGACTCCTCCCATCTACTCTCCTTCCTCTTGATTCTTCGCTCCTACTTTTCCTACTTCTCCTCCTACTTCTACTAATGTCCTTTTGTCCCTCCCTCAACCTTCCTTTCCTTCCCTCCCTTGGGGTTCTAAGAATGGAGGGAGGAAGAAAGGAAAGGGGTGGGAGGAGGGAGGGTGGTAGCTGGAGGGGAGGGAAGGAAGGAATGAGTGTGGCCTTACCTTCCCTCCCATCTCTTCTCCCTCCCTCCCTCCTTGGTCACTCACCCTTCCCTCCACTCAGCCACTGACTCACACACGCGGCCCTGACCAAGGACTGACGGATGTTAACATTTTCCAAGGACTGACTTGTAACTTTTCTTTATTCTATACACGTTTATAAGGCTTCGAGAAATTACTAACTGACGAAATTACTGACTGGAAGGTAGACTCAAAGTATCAAATGGCTGACTAAAAAACTAATCTTTATCCTAAACACTCATTTGACTTTAACTGACAAATTGGTTCGTTCACTTACTAATCAAAGAGTGGTATATTATTGTATTGTATTGTATTATTATCTTTCGGCCACCTCTTTGGATTCTTTTTAGGAGCAGCGAGTAGCGGGCTTTTTTTTTTTTTATTAATGTTTACTTTTTTGTGCCCTTGAGCTGTCTCCTTTGCTGTAAAAAAAAAAAAAAAAAAAAAAAAAACTCAGATATATTACTTGATAATTTGCAAAACTCTACACCAAGAAATCATCGTGTCTATACAAACTCGCTTCATTTTACCAATAGACGATATAGAGCCAGTTTTACAGTCCAACACGGTGGATTTGTAGTCGCCCGAACCAAACTTTTCAACCCTCTACACTCCACAATGGTTAGGTTTTCAGTGCAACACCAGACACACAAGCGATTTCCCGTATGGCGTGATCATATTTCTTAACTTAAATATGAACGCCAAACACTATACAAGGAATTTTTGAGTCTTTGGTATTGGTTTGTAGGCTTACTAACACATCATGGGGGACTGTGAAGGTGGCCCATAATCATCTCAATTCCATGATAATGACGATAATACTAGCTCAACACTTCACTACTAAGAATCTTCATCTGCCTGAACAAAATGATAATATACTATAGTCTCCGTATACTAATAGGCGACATTATCATCACAATACCATCTCGCTAACGCTAATGATGATGACGGCAATAATAGTTTCATACTTGACTGCCAGGAACCTTCAACCACCAATGCAAACCCAGACTCTTCTTCTACCAACAGAAGACACATAACTATCACAATTCCATCTTTTTAACTCTACTGATAATGACGTTAATAACACTCAATATTTGACTACCAGGAACCTTCAACCACCGACGCAAACCCAGACTCTTCTTATACCGACAGAAGACACATAACTATCACAATTCCATCTTTTTAACTCTACTGATAATGACGTTAATAACACTCAATATTTGACTACCAGGAACCTTCAACCACCAACGCAAACCCAGACTCTTCTTAAAACAACAGAAGACACATAACTATCACAATTCCATCTCTTTAACTCGAATGAAGTTAATAACACTCAATATTTGACTACCAGGAACCTTCAAAGGCCTATACAAACCCAGACTTATACCAACAGAAGATATAACCATCACAATTCCATCTCTTCAACTCTAATGATAACGGTAACAACTCCCTACTTGACTACCAATACAAGCCCAGACGCTACTTCAGTCTTATTACACCAACAGACGGCATAATCATCATAATACTTCACTACCTATAAAACTCACATAACCTCTACTACTGCCTTGTTATCCTCGCAGACGGCAGCGTTACGAGTGCATCAACGGAATCACCCACACAAAGTAATCGTTAATTCCCTAAACGAGTTCTGAGTGCCACCAACAATGTATTACCAAGAAAACCGCCGAGACAGTGAGAGATGGTGACGAGCCGTGAGAGGGGAACAACAAAGGGAGAAGTCTATCAGCATACCAGGAAAGTTTAGATCGACACGCAGCACTTACACAAGACCTGGATGTCACCACAAAACTTAGGTGATACAAGGGAAACCGAGCATGCACCTGTGACGTACCCAAAGCAAGGGAAATGCAAGTCAGAAGTCCATCAAGCATTTAGATCAATACAGCCCAAACACAAAACTTAAATGATATAAAAGAAGAGTATATACCTTATCTGAACCCAAAGCGAATGAAAATACAACAAAGCCGAAGGTCTATCAGTACCAGGTAGAATTACATTAAATATCAACACATAACACTTATAACCTAAGACCTGAACGCCAAGACGAAACTTCATGATAAAAGAAAATTGAACCTAGATTTTTGACAACTCCGAAAACATGAGAATCACAAGATTAAAAGTCTATCAATATCAAGAAATTTAGATCAACATACAACACCTAGACAAGACATGAACGTTAGCAAAAAATATAGATAAATAAATAAATAAAAGAAAAATGAACATACAGATTTGACAAACCCAAAGTACAAAAGCATATCAGTACCGAGGAAGCTTATATATTTAGCAATTACACTGATACAAGAACTGAAAATCGATCAAGCTTCAATGCGTATACTAAAAAAAAATCACATTCAAACAAGAAAATCCCGAAACAGGAAATCCAACGAAGCCAAAAGACAAAACTCAGTACCAAGAGAAAGTTTACGTTTATTACAACAACAATATCGACACAAGGTCTGCATAATATCAACAAAGGCTTAATGCTATGGAAATTGCCCATAATGGACGTGCCGAACCATACAAGGGGGCCACAACAAAGCCAGAACCTTGGAAATAACTCTTTAACAATACCGAGAAAGTTTACATTTGGACCAATAACAAATGGTGAGGGGAACGCCCATACTACACAAATACAATGATAACCGCGGTCGTTACCCTTATCCTTCCTCCTCCGGTTCCTCGTTTTCATTATTATATTCTCATAATGACAAACTGAAATAAAGAATAAGACAAATATACCGAAAAAGTTGAGTCCAAGGGCAAGAAAACAGGGACGCATAACCTCAACAATTCTTAAGACCACAAATATAACCATAATGACGAAACTTAGAGGAAAGCAAAATATATCGGAAAAAAAACACAAAAAGAGGACAGAGGCAAAACTATCAATACCAAGGAAGTTTAGACCAAGAGCAATGACAGACGGATACATCCCAACTCCATTACTAAGATAAACGCAAGTACAGCTATGATGACGAACCTTATAGGGAACAAAATATATCTGAAAACCAATACAAGGAAGAGGATTAAAGGCAAAACTATCAATACCAAGGAAGTTTAGACCAAGAGCAATCGCAGACGGAAATATCCCAACTCCATTACAGAGATAAACGCAAATATAGCAATGATGACGAACCTTATAGGGAACAAAACAGCTGAAAACCAATACAAGGAAGAGGATTAAAGGCAAAACTATCAATACCAAGGAAGTTTAGTCCAAGAGCAATGACAGACGGATACACCCCAACTCCATTACTGAGATAAACGCAAATATAGCTATGACGACAAACCTTATAGGGAACAAAGTATATCTGAAAACCAATACAAGGAAGAGGACAAAAGTCAAAACTATCAATACCAAGGAAGTTTAGTTCAAGAGCAATGGCACTCAAATATCCCAACTCCTTTACTAAGATAAACGCAAATATAGCTCTGATGACGAACCTTATAGGGAACAAAACAGCTGAAAACCAATACAAGGAAGAGAACAAAGGCAAAACTATCAATACAAAGAAAGTTTAGACCAAGAGCAATGCCACGCAAATATCCCAACGCTATTACCGAGATAAACGCATATATAGCTATAATGACGAGCCTTAGAATGGAACAAAACAGAGCCAAAAAACACGTAAGAGGACAATATAAAACACGATCAATACCAAGAAATTCCACGTTTACAGAAATGAGAGACTGATAGAAACACGAAAACCTCACAACTCCAGAACTACGACGCAAATTTAGCTATAATGGCAAACTTTAATAAGCAACACCACAAAGCCAAAACCAATACAAGGAAAATGAACGGAACCTAAACTCTATCAACACAAAGAGAGGCTACGTTTTCCAAGCAGTAATACGAGACAACACAAGACTAGCACACGTCAACAAAAGGTAAATATCCTGCAAAAACTGAACCTATGAGCGTGGCGAGACAAAAGAAAGGGAAGCAATTCAAAGCTAACCTCTGTCAATACCAAGAAAGGCTACGTTTTTTAATCACTAATACGAGACAACACAAGACTAGTACACGTCAACAAAAGGCAAATATCCTGCAAAAACTGAACTTATGAGCGTGGCGAGACAAAAGAAAGGAAAGCAATTCAAACCTAACCTCTATCAATACCAAGAAAGGCTATGTTTTCAATCACTAATGAGACACAACACAAGACTAGTAACACGTCAACAAAGGCAAATATCCTGCAACAACTGAACTTATGAGCGTGGCGAGACAAAAAAATTCAAGCAAAGCTAACTCAACACAACCAAGAAAGGCTACGTTTTTTAACTATAATGGCAAACTTATAAGCAACACCACAAAGCCAAAACCAATACAAGGAAAAAGAAAGGAACCTAACCTCTATCAATACCAAGAAAGGCTATGTTTTTCAGTCACTAATACGAGACAACACAAGACTAGCACACGTCAACAAAAGGTAAATATCCTGCAAAAACTGAACTTATGAGCGTGGCGAGACAAAAGAAAGGGAAGCAAT